>NC_057349.1:84125407-84431379 GCF_016509475.1 Prionailurus bengalensis
TCATTATTTTAAGAGAAACCAGAAATACAGGAAAGAAGTGTGATGAACTGGGGGAGGGGGTGTATACATAATCATTCCTATTTTAATACCTGTATGCATGCATCCATGATGTATGCATCATGTATATAAGGAAGCACTTAAAAACAGCTTCCCTAAAGCACTATTGTAAGTGCTATGCTGAGTTCTTTACAAATATTAATTCATATCATTAGAATAACCCTGTTTAAAATTACATATTATTATCCTTATTTTGTAGATGAAGAGATTGGATTTCAGAGAAATTAAGTAATTTTTCCAAGATCACTTATAGAAAGTGATGGAGGATAGTTTGAATTCATATCTTCCTTAAATTTTGTGGGGTTTTTTGAGTATAGTTGACACATAACGTTACATTAGTTTCAAGTGAATAAAATAGTGATTCGACATCTCTATACATTATGCTATGCTCACCACAAGCACAGCTACCATCCGTTATTGTGCAACACTATTACAATACCATTGGCCCATATTCCTTATGGGCACCTTTTATTCCTGTAATTTTATCACAAAACTGGAGACCTGTATCTCCCACTCTCTTTTACCCACTTGCCCATCCCTCCACCCACTTCCCTCTGGCAACCGCCAGTTTGTTCTCTGAATTTATAGGTCTGATTCTGCTTTTTGTTAGTTTGGTTACTCATTTGTTTTGTTCTTTAAATTCTACATGTAAGTGAAATCATATGGCACTTGTCTTTCTCGGTCTGACTTATTTTACTTTGCATAATACCCTTTTGGTCTGTCCATGTTGCTGCAAATGGCAAGATCTCATCATTTTTTATGGCTGAGTAATATTGCATTGTGTATTTGTGCACACATACCCGCGTATATGTGTATACATATTACACACACACACACACACACACACACCACATCTTCCTCATCCATTTTATCTATCATGGACACTTAGGTTGGTTCCACATCTTGTCTATGGTAAATAATGCTGAAGTAAACATAGGGGTGCCCTATATCTTTATGAATTAGTGTTTATATTTTTTTGGTTAAAATATACAGTAGTGGAGTTAGTGGAATTATTGGATCATATGGCATTTCTATTTTTATCTTCTAATTTCAGAGTTCATGATCATAACCACTGCATTATGGTTATACTCATATTTTTTTGGTTTACAGGTCAATCTCTCATTATTGTGAACTCCTAAGGGCAGGGATTTTTTCTGCTTCATTCATTACCATCTTCCTCAGTGCCTAAAATAGAGTCTGGATTAGAGTATTGCTTAGTTAACATTGAAACATTATTGAATAAAGGATTGTATCCCTTTGGCTAGAAAAAAGATGACACTTAATGATTAAACTTTGGGAAACCCTAAAGTTTATTGCTGTATAAGACCAGAGGGATAGAATTTACCATACCAAAGTAAAATAACTACAATGTCTGCTATGACCCTTGAGAAAAAAATTTTGGATTTGTTATTTGGCACCAATTTTCATTAGCTATATAACTTAAATATAATTCCTTGCCTCTCTTTCTTCATTTAAGAATTATGGTAATTTACAGCATATATAACATTTTTTATGTGTTACTGAAATGATTAAATAAGGTTACATATATTAGACAGTCATCATACTATCTGCTGAAAGTGAAAAATCACTGATTATTAAATATTATTTTTACTATTATTACTTTCTTCTTCAATTTCATCCTCCTCCTCCTCATCATCTTCATCACCATCATCATCAAGTCCCAAAGTGACTTATTTATATTTATCCAGAGGGAAGCCATCTTCATGATCCGTTTTCAACTGTAAGATGGTTCTTAATAGCATCAATAAATCTCTTTCAATTGGATAAGTATGCCTGAGAAGAATATTTGGATTTATTTGCCCTAAATCAGAAACTCCCTAGAGACTGTCCTCATCAGAAGTCATTAAAATTCTATCTAATGAGGGTTTGCCAGTAGCAACACAAAGAACTTAAAGGGTCCCTTTGATATCTAAACAGAATATTTTAAATTCTGACTTAGTAGATGCAGGTAGCCAAAATAAATTACCCAATTTTTCTGTTTCTGGAAAGGTAGAATTTAGGAATTCTGGAAAATAACATTTGATTCCGAAGACTTAATTAAATTTTATTCCCACTCTGTAAGACTGATCTTAAATTCACCTCTGCTTTAGAAAACTGTTTTTAATCACTTTTCATCCACTGAAATGTTAATGCTTACACCTGACATTTGTAGCTATTTATCACAAAGAATATGACAGTATTATTTGTTGTTTAATGTGTATTAGACTTGTTTTTCTAAAAGTTTTTGATCATTACATATTCTCATGCTGACAGCATCTTCAAACCTTAAAACTCACAATATAATTAATTGTATACAGAGAGAGAGAGAGAGAGAACTTAGCAATTCTTTTAAAATACCAACCTTATATGACATAGTGAGAGCAAGTAATTTTATTTTGCCTTGGAGAAAAGTCTAAATTTCAAAGCATTAAGTCATTTATTCAAGGTGACTCATCTAGTAAGTGACCACAGCTTTCAACTCAGGTAGGTCTTTATACTTCAAATCTAGTACATTGGGTTTTTTTGTCCTACTGTAAATATTGGTGTTGCATGTATATATTCTTGTACTAGATTGGCAGATTTATGAAAGCAGGTACTTTTTCTTGATTTCTTTATACTTCTCAGAATGTTCAATGTATTTCTCGGAATATACATAGTGACTATAAAAAAAAGGTATCCTTAAATGATAAGAAAGGAAGCTCAGAAGGGTGTACAGAAGCTGTATGTTGGAATGATCTAGTCCTCTCTCCTGTGAACACTTTCAGGTAATAGCTTTAGGCAATGCTGATATTCAGCTTCTTAGTTTATAAAACACTGGAAATGGTACACTCAAATTTCGATAACCTGGTCACAGTTTATTTAAAAACATAGTAATAATAAAAATGCAGTGGGGTTTAGGGGAACTGTAGGGAATAGTGTAAGAACCTGGGACTTTTCTCCATCCTCAGGTTTGAAGAACCTGGAAGGAGAGAAAGTCTGTAGAGCAGACTCCCCACCCAACTGGAGAGAACTAGACAAGATGGAATCATGGGAATAAGGAATCTGACTCTACTCTCCTTCCTTTCTTTTGCCAATCTTTTGAATGGCAGAGCAGTCTATTTTTATGGTCCAGAGAGGCTAATCTAGAGGAACAGAGGGGATGTGGAAGGGTGGAGACTAGAGTGGAGATACAACAAAGATACTGAACACATGATCTTTATGTATAGTTGTGAGAAATAATAAAATCACATACATAAATGTGCCTGGTAAACTGAAATGAATAAACATATTATTTATGTTATTTGAAGGCTTAATAAATAATCGTTAGCCAATTGGATCAGAGTGTAATTCCTTTTATAAAATATACAGATCTGTAACTTGTCCAACCAAAGAACAAAATCATAGTTCTATGACATTTTCCAGGAAAATATGGTGGTTTAAATGATTTTTTTAATGTTTTTTTTATTTTTGAGACAGAGAGAGACAGAGCATGAATGGGGGAGGATCAGAGAGAGGGAGACACAGAATCTGAAACAGGCTCCAGGCTCTGAGCTGTCAGCACAGAGCCCGATGCGGGGCTCGAACTCACGGGCCACGAGATCATGACCTGAGCCGAAGTCGGCCGCTTAACCGACTGAGCCACCCAGGTGCCCTATGGTGGTTTAGAATATCTCACCTATTTTTTTTTTTAATTTCTGAGTAAATTAGACTTATAGTTAATTAAAAAAAAAAAAAAAGGATGACACAAAAACAAAAACTGCATTTGGGCTGCGAATGTCATCAGCTTTTTCTGTCTTCAAGTCCTCTGCACTTACTTTAACAATACTTAAACTGAGCAAACTCATTCCTCTAAAACGCATAAATAAGAAATGTGGGGAGCCTGGGTGGCTCAGTGGTTAAGCCTCTGGCTCTCGGTTTTGGCTCAGGTCATGATCTCGCAACTCTTGAGTTCAAGCTCTGCATTGGGCTCTGTGCTGACAGTGTGGATCCTGCTTGGGATTCTCTATCTCCCTCTCTCTCTTCCCCTCCCCCACCTCTGTCTCTCTCTCAAAATAAATAAACTTAAAAAAATAAGAAAACTAAGTGAAATGACTCAGAATTTTACACTTAGAAGAACTTGAAGATGATTAAGTCCTCCATTTTCTAACTCCAAATGATGGAAGTAAAGCACAGAAACAGAAAGTAACTTGTCCAGGGTCATGGCATTGTCAGCTGGGATTGACTATGAAGGCTCTGACTTCCTGCATGGGTCTGTTTGCATTACTCTATCCTCATTCAGCTATTCCCACTGAAGAGGGCTGATTTATTTAGGCAACCTCTGATTTTTTTTTTTTTTTTACAGAATTTTTTTTTCCCCAGTGTTTTTTATTTTCTGAACATTTATTATAACATATAGAATAGGAAAGTAGTGTGTCAACCCAATGACCTCAGAACTGGTTCAATTTATTTCACAGTATAGATAGGGGTTCTACTTTCTTCTGTACTCCCACAGTCTTTTCTAATATTGCATCCTTACACAAAGATGACCATTCCATAGAGATGAGGAGATGAGAATGCAGAACTTGCTAGAGCCTCTAAACAACTAAACATTATTTAACCAACTGATTATCAAGCATTCATCCACGTCTTTATGTGTTTATTCATTTAATAAATAATTATTCAACTCCTGTTGAATCAGCAGGGATATGACAACAAATATAATAAAGTCTCTGACCTCAGATGGTTTATAGTCTAGTAGATAGGGCAAAAAGGAACACTGATAAAACCACAGAGATACATTTGATCTTTGGAGCAACCATTGGGTGTAATAAAAGTACTTACCATGCACCAATATCCGTTCTGAATAGTTCACATGTGTTGGCTCAAGTAATATTCACATTTGTCTGAGAGATAGACAGATATGATAGAGAGATATGATGTATTACTTCATCATACACATAATACAAGAGAGACCCAAATAAATACAGTAAATTTCTCAAGGTGGTTATAATTATCTGATGATGAAATCAAAGCTTAAAACTACACTGCCTGACTGAAAAATCCATACTACTTCCTTGCAGTCAAAGTACTTTGTGTGTACTAATATGTCACTCATAAGATTCTATGATATATGGTAATCTGTGTGTATGTGCTATTTTTTTTCTGTTAGATTTTTAGCCCCTCAGAGAAAGTTACCATTATTTCATATATCTGGGACTTACTCACAGTATCCATCATCATATTTTGGAAATAATTACTTTAGAAACAATTAAGAAGTAAATGACCACTTCTTTTTATAAACCCACAATTAAATATATGAATAATATCAAATGTACAGAATCAGCCAAACACACCGAGCAAAATTTGCAAATGCATTTTGTAATAGCAAAATGTAGGCTCTTATAGTAATGCAGGATGAGCTTAACACTCAAAGAATAATCCTGTTCTATTGTTAAATCAAATAGGATGTCTAATTAGCTTAGCATAGATTTTTTTTCTTTCTTTTTTCCTCCTCCAGAAACCCATTCAATTTTTAAAATATTCAAAATTCTTAAATGAAACAATTTTAATCATCTATCTGTAAGTTGGTAGCACTATAGGAAATTGACAGCCTAGCATCAGAGTTAAACACCCTTTTAATTCTTCTTGCTCCTAATTTGTATCATTAGCGTATCTTAGTCTGTCAAAGTAATCAAAGCCATCAGTGGGGGAGAAAATGTGACTTGTACGTACAGGTATCATGTATTTATTAATATGATTATTTAAATCATTTAGTTGGAGAGCTTATTTGTAATGAGCGCAGTTGCTGACCACGTATATATTAGCATCTCTCTACAATGGCAAAGGTCCCATCCACAAGTAAGCAAGCTGTGACTGGCATCGAGGATTGATAATACAGCTCTGAGTAATGTGTGCTCATGCACTCCGAGGGCACACATGTGTGGCCTTTGTGTAAGGCATAAGTAAACTAGTAAACTCAAATCAAAGGCATCTGGGATGGCATCTCTCATTTCATTATTCTCCAATTAGAATAATCTGAGACCTTGTGGGCACGTCATCTGGAATGAAAAACCAATTTTCACACTGAGTATGCACACACGGTGCACCTTAATTGTTGACAAGAAATGCCTCTCTCCTGTTCAGGAAGTTTCTTTCTCAGCCCATTACCTTCCAGGAGCTGCTGCGTCAGGTGGATGATGGCGAACTTCTACCTGCCCTACTCTTCCTGGCTTCTCACAGCACGTGTGTGATTTTATGCTGCAACTGCAAATCTTCCAATATGCCAAACTGAGTTTGGTCAGTGCCAACCACTAGAATTGTAAAAGCAATTTGAAGAAACTAACATTTGTTTTGGGTCTTTAGGATGGACTCCTTTTTCCTCTTCCTCTTGTCCACTGCCTGATTCCCAGCAAAAGAAAAACACACGTAAGCAGATATGTGCATGAGCTATACATATGAAAGTAGAGAGTCATATTCATAGATGAGAAACAGACACTTACCCCTTCAGAATTCCCTAGGAGGAAGAGCAGAACTTAATAGAATGCGGTGTTTTATTTTTAGTTTTGAGAAAGTATTCATTAAGGGTAAAACAGGAAAGACGATCAAAGCACATGAAAGAGAAACTGCATTCTTTGTACTTTCCTTGTTGTCTTGACTGAAATTTAGTCCTCTTCACCTCTTGCCCCACTGGATTCACTAACCTCCAGTTTTCTTCTCCCTATTGTGCTAAACTCAAAAAAGTGCCTAGAAACCAAAGAATAAGGTTGCCTGTGACTTATGTATGTTTGGAATAGGGAATTACCATACCTAAGTCTTCTCAGATACTTTTGAATTATTTTTACCCCCTCAAGGAAATGGAATCTTTTTTTTCCCTTGCTTGTTCCCCATCCCACCCCACTTTGTGGGTTTAAATGCTGTCTGAAATAGGCACTGTGAAAACACTGGGTGGCAGTCCCTCTCCCTTCCAGTCACCAACACTGGAATGGACTGTCATCACCAGTGCTCCAGCTATATAGCATTGCATTATTTCTGTGGGTTTGTCTTGCAGCCCTGAAACTCTAAATTCTCCCGAAGCCCCACAGTTCAGTAGAGACAGGGCAGTGCAAAGCAGCAGAAATAACAGCTTTTCCTAAAAGCGTGTGTCACAAAGCAAAACCATGAGATTTCCTAGGTCAGCCAAAACATGAAAACTGGAAGTGAAAAATGTCCTGTTCAGTGATCCAGTCAATGGGATTAAGTCAGAAAACTCCCAACAGTTGTTTTCAGTAATCTCACCCGTGATTTTCTGAGTACAGATGCATATCTTGTGATCCGGTATCTTTTTCTGCTTTCCACATCTATTCTGTGTACTGTCATCATTTATATGAGTTTCCTGTAATGAAAGCATCTGTAAGCTCTAGCATCTGGAATCTTCTGTTTCTTTTTACTCTGCAAACGCCTCCTCCCCCACCCCATTCAAGACATGAATTTGTGTTATGGAGCTCCAAAGTATGCAGCATACATTTGCCCCCTCGGACTCCACAGTGCCCCAGTGCAGGACTTACAAGTCAGCTCCTTTCTGAACTCCTGATCACTGCTGGATGGAAAATAAAGATTTTTTCAATTTACTTTAAAGATTTAAAACTGTGACAATACAAGACTCTCAGAAAGTAATTAAATAGTCAATGTGTGACGGTATAAATACTATAAGAAAAAAAAATCCCATATGGTATATCTGATATAAGATATTTAACTAAAATAGCCCAAACCATTTAAAGATCCTGAGTTTCCATCAGGAAGAAGCAGGTGGTTTAACCAGATGTCATAAGACATTGTACCTAAATGGAAGTTATCCATATCTGTATCTTTATCTACATCTAGTGTTTTTTTTATTGTTGATGCTATGCCACGAATATTCTAAAACTCAAAATAAGTAAACTAACAAAGAAAAAAAGCAAATAAATACATTCCAAAAGGTAAAGGCAAATTTTCTCGGCAACAAATTAACCATGAACTGTTCCATGTCCCTTGAAAGGACTTTTTCTTTATCATCAATGACCATAAAGAGTTAATAGGAATAATATTTCTTTAATGTTAATTATTACAAAATTAAACAAAACAAATTATTAAGATATAGCCTCCAAAATCATGCATAATAGTCAGAAAAGGGTTGTAAGAATTTATCAGTGAAGTAATTTTGTAAACAATAAGAATTTGTTAATAATTCCTTCTTTTAGCAAACTCTGCTTGAGTTTCTTATATGTGGTACATTTTGTTGTGGGTTCTGGAGATTCAGCAATGCACAAAATAGACGAAGCCATCCTTATAGGGCGTATACCTCATATATCAAGCATCTGTCTCCAATTCTACATTAAAAGGTGAGGTAACCATTTCTTATACAACATTAAATTATCTAGTCCCTTATCTTAGTCTTTGGAGATGCTCAAATTTTGTTTTAAAAGTAAATTAATTACAAATGCCTTTGACGACGGGATGCTTGCTTGTAAAAAGCAGTATGCCTGCATGCACAATGATCAGCCAAAAGATTTTTTCAATGCCTACTTAATTATAAAGAAAAATTACATTAAAGTCTGTATTGTAATGTCAATTATAATGTCTAGCATTTTGATAACACATTTCTAGAGACATTACTACTTTGCTTACTCCTCTGCCTACAATTTAATTTGAATATTTATAATAATATACACAGAAATGGCAACATTTTACTTTTACCAGAAATTCAATATTGAAGTTTTTATATATAAAGTGGAAAATCTTGCCCATGTGACTCATACATTGTGCCTGTGACTTTAATGCCTTTAACAAGACAGCCTAATGGCCCATTATTGTTTTTAACATGCCACCTTAAAATAACCTTTCGGCAAATTTTCTGACATATTTTATCTTAGCCTCCATTTATTTCATTTATATTGACCCTGGTCCCTTTAAAATAGCTGGTTTTTGAGAAACATTGGAGTAAGCACAGCATTTCTGCAAAGACTTTCGGATTCTTCCAGTAATTCCACGTTGACGTTGCTTAGTTTTATGGGTAGCAATCTGCTCTTCTTTTGGAATCTGTCAGGATCAGAAAAATACACATTAATCATTTACTATAGGAGCCTGTGCAGCTCCAAATGTCCCCTATTTCAAGATGACGATTGGACACTTATCAGGAATTACCCACATCCTTACAAGTGAGTAGTTGGCTATGCCGTGCTAGCTGTGGACTGCAGCTCTGCATCAGATGGTGTTCCTAAAGACCCGAGCGTGGACCTCTACAGATTGTCATGCGAATACAGGGCCTGCCATCAAAATGTTCTTTGTTTACCGGTGTGCCATAGCCATGGATGTACGATAGTGACTATTTCACCTCCAGATTAAACCTGAACCCTGATGCAGCTCCAAAGGAGCGAGGCAGCTATTGAAGGGCCTCTGGGTCAGGGGCAATGCCACCTGCAAAAGCCCTCATCAGACTGGAGTTGGGTCTAGTAGTGGAGGAGGCCAGGAAGATCGTGGTTCTAAACTGGACAAGTAGTGTTGTGGGGATTCAGGGAGAGATTTAGTTAGTTTCTCCCTCAAACGCATGAAAACACCTCTTTGACTGTTTGACATTGTGTGAAGATGTGTGGTCCCAAGAAATCATTAAGCAGAAGTCTTGTAGAATAATTTTCACCAACTGAATGTCTTTACATTTTTGTTATGTTTGAGATTCTTACCTTCTCTAACATTCTGGCCTCGGAACATAGCCTTTAAATTCCTCTTCCTGTCTGTAGCAGGTAGTGCTGTGGATCGGGGTGAGGGGGGGCAGGTGTGGGCAACCCCTCCATGTAACCCTTGGAAATGCAAAACTCAGAGTCGGCCATGCTAGCTGACTAGAATATTACTTTTCTAAAATATATGAGAACTGAATCACTCTTTTTTAGAATGTAAGCAGGCAAAACACAAAAGAAAGGCATATGCTACTTCTTATTCCTAGATCATTCTGTCTCTGAAAATACATAATTTTTTATTTTTCATATTTTGACTCACGTTATCCCCAATATTACTAGGTCATTTATAGTGTAACTCCTACCCACATATATGTACACATATATTTTCAGTTTGAAAGAGAGAAAAAAGACAGAGAGCTAATATATGTATTCACATCAATTCATTTCTTTCTCTTTTCATACTGTTTTCAAATCTATTTTATTCTATTCACTATTAAGAGATTAAAACTGGAAAGTAAAGATTTAACATTTAGTAAAAGATAAATTGCAGTATGAGTGGAAATCAACTGTTGAATTAAAATATTAAATAAAAAATCTCAAACACATGAATGTTTTTGCAATGCAAATTCAATATTTTTGTCAAATACACACATAGATAAAGTGTGAGAGGTAAAATGAAAAAAAAAAAAAGCTATGAAAGACATTAGAACTTGCATCTTTAAAAAGCCCTCTGGGGGCGCCTGGGTGGCGCAGTCGGTTAAGCGTCTGACTTCAGCCAGGTCATGATCTCGCGGTCCAGGAGTTCGAGCCCCGCGTCAGGCTCTGGGCTGATGGCTCAGAGCCTGGAGCCTGTTTCCGATTCTGTGTCTCCCTCTCTCTCTGCCCCTCCCCCGTTCATGCTCTGTCTCTCTCTGTCCCAAAAATAAATAAACGTTGAAAAAAAATTAAAAAAAAAAAAAAAGCCCTCTGGATAAACTTTACATAATCTTTCCAATAAAAATGACCAAAGTTAGTGTAAGTGTTAAATCCAGTGAAGGTATATGTAATTCCAATACACATTAGATCCTCAAAAATTTTGTTGAATAAATGAATGGATGGATGAGTGAGCAAGCCAGTAAATCAATCAATCAATCAATCAATCAATAAATCAGGAAAATTTGTGTTGTCTGGATTTCATGAAAAATCAAATCTGGCCCTTGAATGAAAGAAATCTGAAAAATAGATACGAAGAGCAGAGTGCTATGTTAACATTCAACATGTGGAGCTGAGAGTATGGAAGTCATCTTAGCAACCGAGGTTAGAAAAAGAGGGAACGTTTTTCAAAACTTATGTAAGTGAGGTATTCAAAGTGATTCTTAGGGAAGATTATTTTGGCAAAGTAGGAATATAAATTAGCAGAAACTTTCTACCAAATAACTTGATAAAACATATTAAAACCCCTTTATTTGAATGTTTAGTATTTTCCTGGCTATCCAAATTTAAAAATTTATCATGAAATAATTGAAGATACATAAAAGTACATAATTATTGGGGTGCCTGGCTGGCTCAGTTAGTAGAGCATGTGACTCTTGATCTCAGGGTTGTGAGGTCAAGGCCCATGCTGGGGGTAGAGCTTGCTTTCTTTAAAAAAAAAAAGGGTATATGATTATAGATATTGATTTTAGCATAGCTTTTAATGATAAAGAGATGGAAAATGGAACAGACCAAATAGCTAAAACAGGCTTATAGGTTAAATAAATTCATCCATAAAACGTGTGAATGATTTCTGAATGATTTCTGTGGAAAAAAATGCCCAGACCATACTTATTAAAGAAAAAAATGAGTTAGAGATTTTATTATATAATCTGTATGTTAAAATATATATTTCTTTTTTTCTGAATCTTTTTGTAATATGCAACATGACCTTTTAAGGCATTCCATGATTCCCTTGCTTTGAATCTGCATTTTTAAGATTGTCTCATTTATGTATATCTATCTATCCATCTAAATTTACCTATTAGTTCTACTTAAGAAGAATTTATCCCTAAGCACACATTTCTCTTTCCTGGTTGGCAACGCTGCTTTTTTGCCTTGGCTATGATTACCTATCCATTACGATTTATATGTCAAGGTCCTGTTAAAGCCATCCTTAATTTTCCAGGCCAAACATAACTTCTCAAAACTTCCAAGGCAATTTGCCTATAGGAGAATCCTGATGTCTGCCTCAGTAACACACAGATTTGATTCTCACTACCCTTCCTTATTAGCTCTGGTCTGAAGGAACTAAATTTTGCTATCTGAACCCCAAGCTCTTCATCCTGAAAATGGAGCCATTAAGTGTGAATTCATAGGATTGTTGTATATATAACATATATACAACACCTAGAATAGTGTGCCTAACTCAGGTGAAGGGCTCTAGACATGTGAGTTCTTCCTCTAGGCTGCTTATATGATGTTTCCTGAACTACACTGAATACTTTTTTAAGCGTAAATAAATTGTAATCCTTTTATCCCTGGTGATATGATAGAGCACTGTGTATCTAGTAGTTGTTTGACAAATATCTGTTGACAGTGTGAATTTAATTCACCGTAATGGAAATTTGAAATGGCTTTTTAAAGTATCTTTTTGGGAGACATGCATAAAATGGAAGTATTTCCAAGAATATACACCCTTTTCTCTTTCCAAATGTCTTTATCTGTCCAATATCATGGCAAAACTTTGCTAATGCAATGGGAAACACAAAGCAATAGCCTTGGTGAAGTGTACATTGATGATTTTCTAGTTAGTCACCTACTCATTTGGTCAGACAATGGTGAGAACCACAGAAGAAGCAGAGACAAAGCTCAGAAAATACGACAGAGCTCAGCAAAAGAAGTTATGGAGTTTGTCAAAATTATAAAAACAGCTTACTTTTTAAGAAATGTGAGTCCTTAAAAGAGACTTCTTTTTCTTATTAATGAAATATGTTGGCTTTGTTAAATTTGCAAAAAATTGCCTTCTTGATCAAGGTGGTTATTATTGGGGAAATTACTATTACTATGGGTTTTTTTTTTTTTTTTTGGTTCAGTTGTTTCCTTTAAGAGAAATAAGCAGTCAAGTGAGAAAAAAAATCCCTGAGAGAAAGGACCAAGATTTTGCTATTAAAATTTATTTTTTAGGGGCGCCTGGGTGGCGCAGTCGGTTAAGCGTCCGACTTCAGCCAGGTCACGATCTCGCGGTCCGGGAGTTCGAGCCCCATGTCAGGCTCTGGGCTGATGGCTCAGAGCCTGGAGCCTGTTTCCGATTCTGTGTCTCCCTCTCTCTCTGCCCCTCCCCCGTTCATGCTCTGTCTCTCTCTGTCCCAAAAATAAATAAACGTTGAAAAAAAAAATTTATTTTTTAGATTAAGAATCATTACAATGGAATACTATGATCACCTCAAAGTAAAAGCTAGTTATATTTTTTTTAGGCATTTAGTTGGCATAGTCACAGACATTTACCTGGAGAGAATAGAACATGTTTTGTTGGAATAGATATAACCATATTTGAAAAAAATTGCAAAAAAAAATTTGCTCAAGTTATTTGCAAAATGCACTAGAAACTAAATTGGAAAATATTTGCAAGGCCTGGCTTCCACATTTAATCAGGTGGTATCTACTGGGCTCTCAGCTAACAGACTATAAATGAATTCTGTAACATTATTAGTAATTGTAGCATCACATTTCACAAAACAAGCTAAAAATAATAGCAGTGTGTAAATCTCATTGCCATAAGGCCCCCACTGCTGCGGCAACTATTTTGCATCATATCCTCACCAAAAGGAAAAAAAAAACAAAACAGATCAATAGAACTGTCACTGAGTCATCGACACTTCTTAACTCTGTTCCCTTCCAACAGATACAGCACCTGCTGTTGTTTCTGGTTTTCACTCTTGCTTGCCTCGAGAGTGATGGTATTTACTAGCAATCGTAGCAACCGAGCAGGTTCTGACTCAGTGTCACTGAGGCCAATGTATCTTGCACCCTGTAAGTGAGGAGACCTGCCAACAACATGTTCTCAATTCACAATGGAGGGATTATGAAACTGAAACACAAACACAGAAGCTGTGTAGGAAGGGAGGAAGAAGAGATGAGAAAGAGGAGAAAGTGGCAGATGTAAAGTTTTTGTGTTTGTTTTTCCTTAATGGTTCTAGGTTTTGATAAACGACTAATGAACAGAGTGTTTTAGTCATGCTTTATAAAAGACCCATCTCTGGCTAGAAAGTGAAGAGATACTACTTTGAATTTTGGAATAGGAAGCTGTCATTATTTTCCAGCTATTTTTCTTTTTCTTTTTACCTCCCCTCCGTCCTTCCTACTTTCCTTCCTCTCCTTCCGTCCTTCCTCTTTCAAAGTATATAATCACTGGAACAACTTTTAACTAAATATTTTTGAAAGGAAGAGAATGTTTCTGAGTGTGTGTGTGCGCGTGTGTATGTAGGGGCACAAATGAAGTAACATTTTCTGAACTGTGTCCCTGTTGTTTTTAAATCCTTCCCCTGAATTTTTTTATTTTGCCAGAAATGTATTTGTTTTTCTTTAATTAGATAAAATAATTTTAACTCTCAAAACTTGTGTGAGGACATCTACTTATAATATTTTTTCATGTCTTAATACTTGAGATTTAATAAAGGTTCTTATATGTAACTAGAAAAAATGAAAACGATGACTACATTGACTGTTTCTTGAACTAATTGAAACAACTTGTGTTCACTGGAAACAGCACAAATTAGCCTTTTGACAATGGGAGAAAAAATTGGTTCGCCCTGATTTTACTAAAGCAAAATCTTGTTACAACATACCATTTGTAAAATAACAGCGCAATCTCAATCTCTAATATAAATACTGGCAAGAATTGTTTTGTTTCTTGGGTCTGGATTACATAAATCTAAATTATAAAATGATTTGATGCATAAAATATTTAGCAAGGTATTGTGCTTTAGAAAGAAATCATTTAAAGTAGCGCTGCTATTTTCAAAGAATCTTGCAGTCTACAATATATCAAGAATGTGAAAATGACTTTATATGTTAGAAAATTGGCCTTTAACAAGAAAAAATATTAGACAATTTTAAGTGCAAAGCTATTAACTGGCTGATTTCTGATCCCTGACACAGGATGTCATCCTCAACCCAGTGGCTGGCTGCTCAGCCTCCTGTGGGAACCACAGGCTTCGGAAGATTTCTCTTTACAAATAACAATCAGTTCAGATGGAGGAGACACAAGGAGAGCCAGTTAAATCTTTCACATCATTACCAGCCTCATTGTTTTGCAAATCAGTAGCATAAAGTAGAACACGTGCATGAATCCTCTTACAGGCTCCTGAATGCTAGGGATTTCAAAGATGTGAATCCTGTTGATTAACAGTAAATGAGTAAGCCACATGATAAATCATTACCTTTATCAGCTAGGTAGCTAGTTTAAATTAAAGATTATAGGTTATCATTTGAATTCATCAAGCCTTGTCCATCTGAAATGATGAGGCTTTCCCCTATTCATATGTCAGTCCGTCATTATTGTGAAGTCTGCCACATTTGATCACTAGCTCACTTGAATAGCTCGAAAACAGCATTTCGAAAGTATCCTATTTATAGTGGAGATATGTAGAGTAATCCAAAACACTGTCTGCTTTAGCATGCTAACCCCTCTCTTGGCAAGAAATTCTTCTCAGGAGACACCACAATTTCTGAAACGATCAGGTCCCAAAGCTGAGTGCTGCAACAATGGGATAAAAAGTGATTTATCTGTATTTTAACTGGCTGTTTCCCCCCCACCCCACACACACACACTTCGTAATTTGCTTTTACAAATGTAATTATTCACTTTCTTCAGTAGGTGACTAAGTTGATCATACTGCACTTATAGCTATTTAATATTCATTTTCTTGTAATGCTTTCTCAGTACTATTTTCCACAAATGTCAAAATCCTAGGTTGTTTATTTGAATCCTGCGTTACCGCTCTAACAATGAGAAGCTCTAATTATAGAGTGCAGTGAACTAGGCAGCAGAAACAGAGCTTGCATCCCAAATATTACCGCTAATATCGAGACATATGATGAATGCTAGTAACTTCTTTAAAAGACATTCCCTACTTTCTTGTGTGTGGATACAGACTATTGTCTTACTCTTAGAGGGGTTGCCGCAAGCTCTGGAGTTAGAAACTCAGTAACCTTGTTTGTACTCTCTATTCAAATTGAACTTCATCTCTGCAAGCAGAGAACTTACCTGAAGCGTATTGCCCTGCAGTGGTGACATAACACTTTCTCACTCAACTAAAATAGCAGCAGAGAAAACAGACTTGGCATCGACCCTCACCCTCAATCATTCATGTGGGTGGTACGATGCCACTTCACTTCAAGCACTTGTTTGTTACACACATCTAAACAATATTAGTTATAGGGAGCACACGAGGAAAAAAAAATTCCCCTCCTACTCCCCATCTGTTGTGGAAAACACACAGGTTTTTCCACCACAGGTTTAGAACAACCTCATGTCCTTGGAGCACAGATTCAGACTGTGTTGTAATAACAGTGTGATCCTCCCTCCCACTCCTCAACCCACAAAACTATTTTTAAGGCTGCACTCTGAGAATAGCCTTCACCATGATGCCGTTGGAACATAAGCTACCAGGTTAAGCAGCAATGACGTGAGACTAGGTTGGAATACCTGCACTATTCTCTCAAAAGGTAAATGGTACCAAACTACTTTTTTTTTTTTTGAGAGAGAGAGAGAGAGAGAGAGAATGCATGTGCCTGCGAACAGAGGAGGGCCAGAAGAACAGGTAGAGAGAACCCGAAGCAGACTTGATGCTCCGCGAGGAGCCTGGTGTGGGGCTCGATCGCACTGTACTCTGGGATCATGACCTGAGCAAAAATCAAGAGTCAGACACTCAACTGACAGAGCCACCAGGATGACTCAGTATAAAACTACTCTTTATTAAGGCAAAGCCTAATTTTATTATTTTTTAACTTTACACATTTAATGTTTTCACTAAATATTTGATGATTTTTTATTAAAAAATTAAATGCAATTTCTACATCAGTTGTTAATGCCTCATCTGCGGACTCAGTGATCAGAAAATATGCATGAGGGATCAAAATGACTTAAAAGATAGACCTAAGGAAGAACGTTGAAGAAACAGCTGATTCAGCAATAAAGTTGAATTACAACTCAGAATACCTCTCTCTCACCTGACTAGCACAAGTGATTTAAACAAAGTGTGACATGTAAGACAAATTAGACGTGGGCATCAGATTATACAGCCATGGATCCAAAGGCCTCGGTGCTATTCTTGGCTTAATCACAAGTAATTTGTAGACTCTTTCCTAAATTATTTTTAACCATTTCTCCATATTAAAATAGACTCGACATTAATTGAACTGCCACTCTTTTAATTAAATAAAAGTACATTTATTAGCAATTGACTATGGAAAGCAGAAGAACAAGATGGAAATAGTCCTTATAGATCCTACTACTTTTTTTGCTTTAATACACTTTTAGTATCACTCAGGAATTTTTAAAAAATGATAATACCTGAAATAAAACAAGATAACCTAACTTATTTTTTGTTACTTTTTTTAAACATTTATTTACTTTTGAGACAGAGCATGAACAGGGGAGGGTCAGAGAGAGAGGGAGACACAGAA
Source organism: Prionailurus bengalensis (assembly GCF_016509475.1). Lineage (NCBI taxonomy): Eukaryota > Metazoa > Chordata > Mammalia > Carnivora > Felidae > Prionailurus > Prionailurus bengalensis. The sequence continues at coordinate 84,142,753 of NC_057349.1, forward strand.
TCTGAAACAGGCTCCAGGCTCTGAGCTGTCAGCACAGAGCCCGACACGGGGCTCAAACTCACAGACCGCGAGATCAGGACCTGACCCCAAATCCGACAGTTAACTGACTGAACCACCCCGGGGGCCCCAAAATCTAACTTATAATAGCTAATAACATCTGTGTAGCTCAGTCGATTGAGACTCCCAACTCTTGATCTCAGCTGAGATCATGATTTTAAGGCTCATGAGCTCGAACTCCAACTCAGGCCCTGTGCTGATGGTGTGGAACCTGCCTGGGAGTTTCTCTCTCTCTCTCTCTCTCTCTCTCTCTCTCTCTGTCTCTCTCTCTCTCTCTCTCTCTCTCTCTCTCTGCCCCTCCTCTATTCACTGTCTCTCTGTCTCTCAAAATAAGTAAACATTAAAAAAATAATTTTACCTCAAAATTTAGTTAATAATAAAATTTTTAGATAGTCAATAAGTGACAAGATTCTACATATAACAATTAATTTTTTTAATGAAACTTAAAATTAATTGCTAAAGACACCATAAACAAGAACAAATACATAGCACTTCCTACTGATTTCCCTGGAGACAAGACTCCAGAAGAATGGAGACTTGATTCTGTTGCATACGTTACCAGATGATTTAAATATTCCGTGGAAACAAAGCACACTTCATTTTTCCATAGGTTAACCTAGTAGTGACATTTTAAGTTCTGAAGAGAGAGTGACAATAATAATTATTTTTTTCAAGATGGCTCTTATCTGAAAAACTAACTCTTCATAGTTAAACTTTTTGCCCTGGCTTAAGCTTCTTAAATCTTACCTTTGGATAACTAACTTTTCACAAATAAGTCTTCATAATGCATTTCTCATAGCCAGCCCTTTTTTCCTGGAAGATATGGTCATTACCTTTTATTTAGTCCGCTAACATCCTTCCATTGTTTGGTACCTCCACATAACGTTCACTGGTGAACGCTGCTCACCGGTGGGTGCTCTCCTTCTGCCACTCAAAAATCCGGGTGGAATCCTCTCTTTGTAGCTGGGTCTCTAAAGAAGATTTGAATTCTTACCTCAAAGGTCTTTCCAAATACTGTTAATTACAAGGAGATAGATACTGAACACTTACCAAAGGAGACCAATAGGTTTATATCAATAAATAAATAGGTTTATATTAATAGGTTTATATTAAATAGGTTTATATAGGTTTATATTAATATAGTAATAAATAAAATAAAATAAATAGGTTTATATTAATATAGGTTTATATTAATATAGTTTAATAAAAATAGGTTTATATAATAGGTTTAATATTAAATAGGTTTAATAAAATAAATAAAATAGGTTTGTAAAATAAATAGGTTTATGTTAATAAAATATAGGTTTATATTAAATAAAAATAGGTTTATATTAATATAGTAATCAATGATATATAGCAGAAGAACCTAAGAATATTTTTTTGTATTTATAAAAAACCTAAATTTATTTGAAATAAAGAAAAGTATTAGTCGCGGAAAATTAAATGGAGAAATAAATTGAGATCAATATGAATTAAAGTAGCAGACTTGATATAAAAGCTTTAAGAATTGAGTGATAAGAAAATAATGAAATTTTCAATAACAAGCTCTCTTTTATCCAACGTTAGAATGGGGCTAACTTATATCTCAATGACATCCATCTCTTTTTTCTTTTACCATATCAATGGGCCAATACTCAGTAATACTTTGAATACTTAGAAACCCTAGTGATTTATTTGAGTTTACACTATATAAACTTACATACTCCCAAAGAACTTGTAATGCCAATGGCATTTATCAGTTATTGTTTGTAAAGGATATGAATAATAATAGTCCATCTGCTCTATTCCCTGTGCAGCAGAGGAACCATACAAATTAATGTCGGCCTGGATGTAATCCATTTAGGATGACTCATGAGAGCCATAAAAATGAGATATCTCTCTTTTAAAGAAATTCCCTAGCTAGTATTTGTCCACTAGTTATTTTTCCTGCTTCTTTTTGTAAAGTCCATTTTAAAGTCCTTTAACTCTGTCAAGTACTTTATGACTATCTGGGATAAATACCCAGCAACATCGACAGGACCACCACCATCAACAATGATGTTAAATTTATATTTATTTATTACTATATTTTATTTTTCTTTAGAGAGAGAAGGAGAGCACAAGTGAGGGAGAGAGAATCTTAAACAGGCTCCATGCTCAGCAGAGTCCAATCCAGGGCTTGATCTCATGACCCTGGCTGGCATCATGACATAAGCTGAAATCAGGAGTCGGATGTTCAACTGACTGAGCAGGCATCCCCAAACTTATATTTATAAAGACCTAAGCTTATGCTGTGATATTTATGGGAGAGAGAGAAAAAAGAGAGTATATGCAGGTGTATCAATATTACAATATAAGAAAAATGAAAACATTTATTAAGGGTTTACCAATGACTTTTAAAATATTATCTCCTATTGATTTTCACAGTATCTCTTTGAAGCAAACACACAAATTAACCTCACTTTACAACTGGGGAAACAGAACCTTAGAAAGCATACAGCATCATCTTGAGGCCACACATTGAGAACATGACAGAGCCAGTACTGAAATGCCAGTCTATTTTCTGACATATGTATGCTCTAACTTACTATGAAAAATAGTCTTTGTTCATGGGCTGGTGGAAAGCAAACCTAGATAATAAAGTGGTGTGGAATGACAACATTTCATGACTAAATAAATTCTATTTATTATGAAAATCATCTCTATGTAATACTTTTTAATATTGGTAAACCATATACACCAGGTACAATTTATGTCAGTTCTCATTCATAAGCCAATAGAATTTTCCCTCCAATTATTTTCTGAGGAGAGTAGCAAACGAGCTCTATTTAGTTGTATCTTTACATTTTCTGGTACATGACAAAATGGAAGATTGGTAATAGCTCAGAAATAATAAGAAAAAATAATACATGGACAGCTCATGAGTGGGAGCTATCCCAAGTCTTACAAAAATTAGAACATATACGGTTTTGGGGAACACTTTCTATTAAACACTCTGGCTTTTTCTTCCATTATATTTTTTTCATCCTGTCCCATCCTCCCTTTTTTTTGCCAAGTTGATCTATTCTTTTCCATGTTTCATCACAATCTCCTTTCTTTAACTTATGTACTACTAATGTAATCACAATGTAAATAGTTGAAGCAGAGAAGAAAAGATTATACTATGGAATTTTTTATTCCAAAATGTAAGATCTATTTTTTGAGTGACTTTCTTTCGGACAATAAAGGATCTCTCTTGTGCTTCCTTATTAGAGAGAAGGGTGGTATAGTAGAAAGCAAAGACTAAAGAGTCACACACATTGGGATTTAAATTTTAGCTCAGGCTACCTACAAGGTATAAACATTTGATCAAGGAGTTTTTGTGTTCTCATTTTATCTGTGCATTGAGCTAATAATACTTATGTTTATTTTTTAATAAGTTAAAGATCATTTATATATTTAAAAAATGTATTCGGTGCTGGGGCACCTGGGTGCCTCAGTTGGTTAAGCGTCCGACACATGCTTTTGGCTCAGGTCATGATCTTGGGTCATGGCTCAGGTTTGTGAGCTCGATCTCTGCATTGGACTCTGTGGTGAAAGCACAGAGCTTACTTGGGATTCTCTCTCTCCCTCTCTCTCTCTGCCCTTCCCCTGCCCTCTCTCTCTCTCTCTCTCTCTCTGTCTCTCTCTTTATATATATATATATATATATATATATATATATATATTTTTTTTTTTTTTTTTTAATGTATTGGGTGCTTATCATGAGACTAGTAGTTTTTCAGGTTCTTGGGTATACCATGAACAAAATAGATAATTATTTCACTACTTTTACAATTCACATTTTAAAGAAGAGAGACAAAGTGAGTAATTAACATAATAAATTATTCTTATGTTAAAAAGTGATTTGGAAAAAGAAAAAGTAGTTGCACTTTCTACTCTTAATCCGATTCTTTAAGCATAGTATGGACAAACCTGAATTTTTATTTCTTTAGGGAAAGCTGACACAATTTTTTAGGAACCTGAGGGGTCATACCCAAGTAAGAATCTACAGTGTTCAACATAGAAAGTTGTTATGGTTCCTTCCTTATATTAGTGTACAAGACCTACAAGCACAAATGGGATTAGCTGTAAAATCCTGATCTCCACTCAATCACTCATGAAGCCATTGGTTATGGCATCCAGATATTAGAATCATTGACGAATACAATTCTCGTGGTTGAGGAAACTAAAGAGTTTACATCATCCAGTACTCTTAATGGAAATTTAGAATTCTCATAAAAAGAGGGAATCAAATATATGTGTGACTTTAATCTTAAAATAATTTAAAAATTGATCTCACATAAATGTGTCAACCAGCAATGTCCATCCAATATTTAGCATGTACGAGGAACTGAAGTATTTAATTAAAGCATGGCAAATACTCATGATTTAATATTAAAAGAAAATTTGATTTTCAGCTAAGGATTCTCTAAGACCACTTATAGTTCTCAATAATACAGTACACAGAGTGATTTTTGTGATTTTGTTACCTATAATGTTGGGATATATTAAAGCTAGGAGCTGTGAGAGGTGAAAAAGCCAAGGTATTATTGAGATGAATCAGTGAAAATTGAAGATCTAAAAAAGTAACTTAAATGTTCAATCAAATACTTTACCCAAAGGACAGAAATATCTATCATGTTACAAATGAGAAAAAAAATGTCATGTTGAATCAGGAAGAACTTTTTTTTTTAAGGAGAACTTTTAACTGTTTCATACCATTCTATCTCTTCAGTCTTAGTAGAACACTGAGGATAAAACTTGCTGCATGAAGAAACCAAGGTGACTATACAAGTAAGCAGCAATAAATTCGTGTCCGCTGATTATCTCTGCAGAATTTTTTCATGTAGACTTCCTATTCTGACATACCTTCTGTATATGTCACTATTGTATTCTACGATTTTTCAGCATCTTACATTAAGTAAGGGACTCTCATGAGAGGTATTGGTTATTCGATATGCCATTTAGGTCTTAATTTGTTTTGGAAAAAAATCACTATGAACTACTGGTATAAATCCCACTTGATTTTGAAAAAAGTCACATTATTACGTTACATAATGCCTTATATATACAGCCAAGTTATTACAAAAATATAGCTGGGAAATTTGAATTCTCTTTTCCTTTTAAAAAAATTTTAATGTCTATTTATTTTGAGACAGAGAAAGTATGAACTGGGGAAGGTCAGAGAGAGAGGGAGAGAGAAAATCCCAAAAAGACTCCACGCTGTCAGTGCAGAGCCTGACGCAGAGCTTGAACTCAAAAATCATGAGATCATGACCTGAGCCGAAATCAAGAGTCCAATGGTTAACCAACTGAGCCCCCTAAGCATCCCTGAATTCTGTTTTCTAACTAAAATAGTTTTATTGTGTTTCTGGTGTAACATTAGGCTTTGTTTTACTTTGTTATGTTTCCTTTGTTTTACATGTTTAAGTGTCATGAACTTCACCTGACAAACTAAAGAATTTTTAAAAATTTAAAATCTCATTTACTTTTACTTTTAATACATATAAAAGTCATATATTATCACCTGTGTTTACAGGAAGCTGCTACTCATAAATTAACGGATTTACTCCATATTCCTGAGTTAGTATATAAAATTAAAGAAATTTAAATTCTAGACACCTTGAGATTTCTACTTTATAAACTTTCTAATTGTCATACATCTGATAGAAGAATGTCTGTAGAGTAAAATCATGTAGTCCATTGATAATGACTTCAACTTCATTTTTAGGCAAGCTCTTCAAGAAAGATAGTTAACCTTTTATATTTCCTTTAAAAAAAATCTTGGAAAGAAATAGGCTGGCATTCTTCATTCTCTGACCCAAAGCCATCACAGGTTCCATTAAGAGCCTCTTGTCCTACAGAAGCAGAAATACAATCAATGTAGGTTACTGATCATTTTCCCAAAAGATGAAAAGGGTAGCTGAGAGTTAGGAAACACAATTAAACTGCTCAAATAAAACTTTCTTGACTGTGATATACAGTATGTGTCTGGCATGAAGGCAAAAATGGATAAAATGAACACTTTACATGTATTAGAAATTTAGTGCATTTAGTTAGCTTTTATTTGACTTAAATGATTGCTCTTTTGCTCAACGTTGTGCTGTTTTTCTTTGGACCGCTTTCAATTTGAGAATGCTATTTTCATGTATTCCTCTTTATAATATCTGAAAACCAAATCACTTTTAATTTTTTAAAATCGAAATTGATTCATCATTGAGTTTTGTACAATTGATCCACATGAGGCACCGTTCTTGGTTCTAGGAACACAACTGTGAAGCAGACTGACATTCCTTGTTGCTGAGGAACTTGTGGTTTAGTGGTAGGTACAGACAGGGAAGCAATTGAGTACAACGTAGGATAAGGGTTGTGAATAGAAATATAGGAGCTCGGTAGATGCGGGAGCTCGAGGGATCTACTAATCTGGACTTGGCACCTTTCAGCATGTTTTTCAACATCAAAGGTGGAGTCTGACAGGTGAGGCAAAGTTAGTCAGATAATGGGGAAAGGGGTAAAAATAAACAGGGCAAAGAGAATAGAGGAAGCCAAAGAACTTGATGATTAGTGAGGTATGGGGAGTGAGAGAGAGAAGTGAGTCAAGCTACTGAGAAAAGAGCAGGCCATTCAGCATAAAAAGAAGGAGGAGAAGAGAACAAAGTTAGGGGCAGATATATTGGCTTTAGTTTTGGACTCACTTAGCTTTTGGTGAACATGAGATGATCAGTAGTAACGTGTGTGTGTGTGTGTGTGTGTGTATAAAGAAAAAACGTGTGTACAAACATATATTTTTTAGTTTTTGTTTCTAAGAAGCATATATTTTCACATTTTAATTTTCAAAAATCCAAATACATAGCACAAGCAAAAGTGTCTTGGAATTATAATTGCCAATGGGCTTTCTTTCTTGCTCGTACGTAAAGTATTGGTGCATATTACAGTGAATAGTATCTCAAATTGAATGAAATATGATATGCCATAGACTTCAGTCTCATCCTGCAATATTTAACTTGAACCTAAATCATTCATAGCCAACTTCCAGCCATTATATATCATTTTTGATATCTTTAGTGAACTTCAAACTCTCTTCACCCTGAAACCAATTCCAAATCCAGGCAGCACAGCACTTTCTAAGTCATGATTAGAATCCCAAAACAGGTATGCTCCCACCATGCTGTTTAAAAGAGTGATTTAGAGCCATATTATCATTTTACTATTCTCTATCTCTCAATCCCCACAATGTATCTGGGAAACAAAAGAACATTCTTACCTGAGAAGTTGTCCAGGTACCTTCCCGTGAATACAACATATCTTACAGGCAGAGCCAGGAGAAGAATCCATGCCTCCCCGACCGCCTTTGCGCCTGTCAGCAGTATTCAGAGACTGTGTGCACACTTATGTCAAACCTGCTGGGATTCCAGGTGACCCAGTCCTAGATTTCCCTCCTATCACCTCTTTTCCATTTATTTTTTACAAGAACCATGCAGTAACTCTAAGTAATTTTTAAAATGACCTTCTCATCTAGTAACTCTGTGAGACCTCATGCTAATTAAGGGCTTAAGGGTGATAAACTAACATAAAATATATCTCAGACTTAGTCTCTCGTGAGATTCCAGAGAATGTGCTTAGTTGAAGATTAAAGCTTCGCCTGGAATGTTATGCTTGATTTTTTTGTGAGTCTTCTTGTGGTAATCAGAATGAGTAATGTTGTTTTGAATGAACAAAAGGTTACTTAATAACTAAGTTAAGTAATCTTCAGTTTTAACTTACTGTTTACTTATTTTTAGTTTTATTATTTTTTTCTTTTTTTAAGTTGTTAATTTTAATTCCACTGTAATTAACATACAATTTTAACTTATTTTAAACTATAAGCTAAATAAAGTGTGTGTGTGTTTGTGTGTGTGTGTGTGTACACGTTACTAGAGATACAAATAATGAAAAGATGCAAGACACATTTCCTTTTATCAAGTGGTAGACACACATGTAAATATTCTCTTTCAATAGAGTGAAAGAGAGCAGAAAAACAGTGAGAACAAAGGAACAAAAGATTTAATCTGGAGGTGAGAGGGCTTGAAAGAAGAAGGTGTAGTTGAGATATGCTTGATTGGTGGGGGATTAGGAGGCCATTAAAGGGTAAGGAATAAGCACAGATGCCTAGAAGCATGTAATGCATCCTGGGAATGACAGCAGTCATCTGCGGCAGGGAAGCAAGTTTGCAGAAGGCTAAAATGGGAAATGAAGCTTCAAAGGTAGTTTGTACAGTTAGGGCCAGACCATTGGGCTGCGCTAAACTGTTTGTTTATTATTTTGAGGAGATGGAGAAACTATTGAAGGTTTCTGAGAACTGGAGAGTCATTACTGAACCCCTGCAAAGCTCCAACATTGAACAAGACCTTGGATGTATGCAGTCTTACACCACACCACAAATGAGGAAACTAAGGTCCAGAGAGAAAGCTGGTTAGTATTAGCCTTGTTCAACCTACTGTCCTATTGTTTGAGAAATAACAAATTGGCCTTAATATTATTATTACTGACCAAAATATGTAGGGATTCTAAATGAACAAGAAATGTTTCAAGAACCTCATATTTAACTACACAAACAGACAAGATACCTTTAAATTAGAGTCACAAAGGTATCCCTCTAACAGAAGAACCTCCCACCCCCCCAAAAAAACAACCCAGAGATGTCACAGTATGCTGGGGACATGCGACATCACACTGGGTACTAGGAGGGCTCAGTTTGTTCCTGGTCCTTGGCTCCTAGCTGACATTCCAATGAAGGAGTCAGGATACAGATATAAAATCACAAGAAATTATCTGAGGGAAAAAGAGGTGAATATGGTAACTATCCAAGCTCATATCAGGGAAAAAGTGCATATGTGTAAATTTGGGGTCAGAGATAGAAGAGCTGAAAAGGAAGAAAAGAAGTTGCATTTTATTTCTGCTTTGACTACTTGTTGTAACACTCCTTGAATAATCTTCCTCAGTTTAAGACATTTTTTCCTATTGAAGCAAACCATTGGGGAAAAAAAACATAGTGCAGAAGAGTGTGAACTTTTAATAATAGAACACCATTAAGTCTGATATAAAACTGATCTCGTCTTGTTGTAACATAAATATAGGATAATGTTAGTCAGTTTAGGCTGCCATAATAAAATACTGTAGACTGGGTGACAAACAACAGAAATTTATTTTCTCAAAGTTCTGGGGGCTGGAAGTCTGAGATTAGGATGCTCGCATGATTAGTGAGGACTAATTGGCTTGCATAATTGGCAAGATTTCTTCTTGGCTTGCAGATGGCCACCTTCTTGCTGTGTGCTGGCATCACCTTTCCTCAGGGGGTGTACATGGAGAGACAGGGAGAGGGAGAGGGAAAGGGAGAGAGATGTGTTCCTCTTACAAGGCCACCAGTCTTAATCAAATTAGGACCGCACTCTTATGTCATCATTTAACCATAGTTACCTCCCCCAAATCCCTATCTCTAAATACAGTCACACTGGGGGATAGGGGTTCAACATGTGAATTTGGGGAAGGGGATAATTCAGTCCATAGCAAGTCATTATGGAAAATTTGGAATGTGTGGAATGACATTCCAAAGAAAACACTGTCATTGTTCATTCCTCCTCTCAAAGTTAACCACTCTACTCTTTATGAAATAACGGTTATTAATATTTCAAGGATACTTGACATGTCTTTTCCCTTTAACTTTCAGAGAAGTTGATAGAGCTCCTTAGTAGTGTAGTCAAAGAAATCCTTAAAACTGAGGAAGTCAGATACATAATGGATGATATGTGTTCACTCCGTTCGTTCATTCATTCATTCATTCACTTATTCATGCACTTAGGATTTACTGTATGTAAGAACTGTTTCTGCCAATTTGGGAATTAGGTAGAGATAGGAATTAAACAAATAGCCACAGGTTAACATAAAATTGAAAAAAGCAATGAAGAAAAAAATTGCAGAGTATATGGTAAATAGGCTAAATTTAGCCCGCATATGAGGGTACAGAGATCAGAATTCCTCTTTGATGAGAAGTGCTGTTAATATTGTTGAGGATTCCTTGTATGTGGTGCATTATTTTACTCTTGATGCAAGATTTTCTTTTTGTCTTTGTCTTTTGAAAGTTTGGCTGTGATATACCTTGGTGTGGATTTCTTTAAAATTATCCTACTGGAGTTTGTTGAGGTTCTTGGTTATATACATTAATGCGTTTCACTAAATTTGGAAAATTTCTGGCCATATTTCCTCTAATATGCTTCATGTCCCTTTCTTTTTTTCTCCCCTTCCGGGACTCCCATTATGCACATGTTGGTACATTTGATAGTATCCCACAAGCTTGGGAGGCTTTGTTCATTTTTCTTCATTATTTTTTCTTTCTTTTCCTCACACTGGATAATCTCTATTGACCTATTGTCAAGTTCACTGATTCTTTCTTCTGCAAGTTTAAATGTAGTGTTGAGTCCCTCTAGTAAATATTTCATTTCAGTTATTGTACTTTTCAACTGCAGAATTTCTGTTTGGTTCTTTTTTCTAATTTCTTTAGTTTTTTTTCTAAATAAATTTTAGATTTGGATAGGTTTTTAGATTATATTATAGATAGATAGATAGATAGATAGATGATACATAGAGCAATGATAGATAAACAGATTTTATTTTCAATAAAAGGTGATTTAATATCTTTATCTAGCACATCCAAAATCCAGCCACCATAGGAATAGTTCTATTGGTTGTTTTCCCCCCTGTATATGGCTTATATTTTCCTATTCTTTTAGAGTCATTTAATTTTTTGCTGAAAACTGGACATTTTATGTAATATATCGTGGCACTATGAAAATTATATTCCTCCCTATCCAGCGTTTATTGTTGTTATTCTTTTTGTTTGGTTAGTGACTTTCTTGGACTAATTCTACAAAGTCTGCATCTCATGAAGTTTGTGTTTACTGAAATTGCTGCTCAGTTGGCTTCACAGTTAACTAATGCTTAGTCAGAGATTTCCCTAAATGCCTGAATCTGGTAAATCTCCTATCTTTTGTTGAGGGATACTGCATGCATGAGATGGGGTGGGGGGAGGATATCTTATATACTATGATACATCTTTGCTTTAGACTTTAATTCCTGTTGTGCAGACCTTCAGGTTCAGACAGAGATGAGTAATTCGGACCTCTTAGTTATTTTCTGAGCATTTTCACAGTCCTGTGTGTGTGTGTGTATGTGTGTGTGTGTGTGTGTGTGTGTGTGTGTATTCAGCCCTTTAGATCACCAGGATTATGTCAGAGCTTTTCAGAGCCCCTGTGGTCATCACTTTCTACAAGTCTTCCTTTAATTTTTTTGTAAGCTCTTGCTTGTCCCAACTTGTATCTCAGTCTTAGGCAACTATGATATTAAATAATTGCAGCTGATTGGTTTTCAACAAACATATCAGGAATATATATATCAGTTATAGCTTCCGATCCTCATATTCTGATACTATATTTTTGCATCCATGTGTGGATGCTGTTATCACTACATTTCGACTTTCACACTGTACTCCAGGGTGGCCTTCTGTAGAGACATTAGGTCATCCTTCTGCCTGAATGTCATTCTCACTGTGTTTGGGCTTGGACAACTTACATCAAACTTCTCTTTCTACATGGATGTCTTTTTCATGCTAAACTTTTACATCTCACACCGAGAGCCCTTCTACATAGATTCATCTCTCATTCTGCTCTGGTTCCAATCCTGTGCTCTATATAACTGTGAATTCCCCTTTACCACCCTCCCAAATATGTATGTTTTGTTGGCCTGGTTATACCTAAAAAATTCTATTTTTTTTTTTTGGAAAAGAAATAAATAAGAGGAAGGAAATGAAAAAGAAAAAAATGAGAATTGCATAGAAACATTTTAGTCTATACTGGACATTGTAAATATTGTGCTGTAGAAACTCTGGATTTAGTTTTCTTGGGGTTCCTGGCTGGCTCAGTGCTAAGAGCATGTGACTCGTGATCTCAGGTCATAAGTTTGAGTACCACATTGGAAGTAGAGATTCCTAAAAATATAAACTTTCTAAAAAATAATATTAATTTCCTTCCTTAAGGAGTGTTGATTTTTTTTAATTTTGGTAACATTTATTTATTATTGAGAGACAGAGAGAAACAGAACAGGTAGGGGCTGAGAGAGGGGGAGATGCAGAATCCAAAGCAGGCTCCAGGCTCTCAGCTGTCAGCAGAGCCCGACAAGGGGCTCGAACTCACAAACCATAAGATCTTGACCCAAGCCAAAGTTGGACGCTTAACCGACCGAGTCACCCAGGTGCCCCTAGGAGTGTTGATTTTTTGTTGTTTCGGAAAGATAATTCTTGTTGATCACTTTGAACTTGTGTAGGCTTCGGTTAATGCTTTTTATAGGGTGGTGTCTTTAAGTTTTACGATTACTCCTAGCTCTTTTTAGTCTCTAAATATAATTCTATTCCTAAGTTAAGAACTTTCTGGAAATTTAACTGGAAACTGCAAGATATTTATCAAACTCTTCTAAGTTAGTGGGACTCAAATTCCAACTCTATCTCCTTTGTAGTAGGCACCAGCTGGCAGTCTCTGCTCAGGCTTTTCAAAACTGTAGCTTTTCTCTGGACACTTGAAGTCTTCTCCACGCATGTTCAATTCAGTGGTAGGCCAAAGATTTAATGGCAATTTATACAGAGATTGGGGGTTCTCTCTCTTTTGACTTCTTTCTATGATTTTCTTCCTCAATTTCCATCTGCATTAAGAGTTCGATACTTCAACTTTTATCACCTCAACTCTGGGAAACAAGCTTTCTCCTTAAAATCCAGACAATACACACAGTGTAAGAGAAGCTCTTCTTTTAGAAGAAAGGTATGCTAATGTGCATATCACTAAGTTTCATTCCATACTTTCAAGGGTCATGTGCTCCACTTTCTATCTGTAATTGTTGTATATCAGTATCTTCAAATATTTGTGTATGTGTTTTAAAGATGTGTTCTGACTTTATAACTGTTATTAGCAGGAGGCTCAGTCCAATGTAAGTAATTTCACCATTACTAGTATTGCGATCATTCCTTGTATTCAGTTTTAATATCTCCTAGGCATGTACTAAGTACTTAAAAATTTTAATTTTTTTTTCTGTTATAAAGTGTTAAAATTATTTTGAAGAAACAATACAAATGTTATTCTTATAAATAAAGGTACAAATGTAACATTTACATATTTTGGTATGTTATACAAAAGAAAATATCATACATATATTCTAGAAAATTTCTTTTAGGTTTAGTAATTGTGATTTAAATGCATTTTCTACATTTTTGTATATATATATATATTTTTTTCTTGTTTATTTATTTAAAGGAAGCAGGGGAAAGATCAGAGAGAGGGAGAGAGAGAGAGAGAGAGAGAGAGAGAGAATCCAAAGCAGTCTCCTCACTGTCAGTGTGGAAACCGATGTGAGGCTCAATCTTACAAACTATGAGATCATGACCTGAGCCAAAATCAAGAGTTGGACACTTAATTAACTGAGCCACCCAAGTGCCACCTACCACTTTCTTTGAATAGTTAAAGCTATATTGATGATAAGCTTATGAATAAAACATGACACTGCAAAAATTATTTTGGAATAGGGCTAATATTTTATTTTTCAAATCACATATTTATGCAAAATATTCATGCTTATGTATTTGGTAAAAATTCACCTCTATTTATATTGAAATTTTAATTCAATGCAAATATATTGAAAGTTGAAAAGAAAAACACTGGACACAATTGAGAATTAATATGCTGATGGTTTTCCTAGCTTATATAGCTGGTAAAACCAACATTCAAACCTAAACGTTATCATAGATTTAACTATCTATCTGTCTATCTACCCAGACGTGCTTGTACATATACTCATAAGCATATACACATATATATGTATATATGTACACACACAAATACACACTTTTAAATTATATGTCTCTTTTTTTATGGACATTTAAATTATTTACCGTTTTTGTTAGCATGTATTAAATATTTGAATATAATGCATAGTTTTACAATTATACTATTGGACTACTGTATATTATTAGAAGCAGAATTACTGGATCATAGAATTTCTGTAAGTTGCACTTTACTAATACAGTCAAATAGATTTCAGTTCATGCTCATATAGTTTCCTCACTCATTTCAAAGACTAAATAATTTAAAATATGTGATTTCTTAGGATTTGGCTTAATAGTTTAGATGGAAAAAAGTATCACATTGTTGTTTTAGGTTGTATTTCCCTGATATGCACCTTAGTCTCCATGTCAGGTTGACATTCTGTTCATTTCTTCTTCAAATTGCCTGGTCACATACTTTACTTATTTCTCTATTTGACTATTTTTGGGTAGATATACAGGACTCCCCTTGTAATGTGAATAATTAAGCTACTTTTGTTACATTCATCTTAAATAATTGTTTTTAGTCCATTGCTTGTTTTCAAATTCATTATGGATGATATGACATGCAGAGTTTTCAATCTTCTTAATCAAGTCCATCAGACTTTCTTTTTTTCCCCCTGAGTTTTTGATACCTTAGAAAGACTCCTGATCCTAAAATTATGCATATAAAAATATTTTGCAAGCCTTCACAAGTATAATATGGACATTAAATTATTATCTTTTCTGGACTTCAAGCTGTATTACAGAGCTGTAATAATCAAGACAGTATGGTATTTGCATAAGAACAGACACTCAGATCAATGGAACAGAATAGAGACCCCAGAAATGGACCCACAAACATATGGCCAACTAATCTTTGACAAAGTGGGAAAGAATATCCAATGGAATAAAGACAGTCTCTTCAGCAAGTGGTGCTGGGAAAACTGGACAGCAACATACAGAAGAATGAACCTTGACCGCTTTCTTACACCATACACAAAAATAAACTCAAAATGGAAGAAAGACCTAAATGTAATACAGGAAACCATCAAAATTCTCAAGGAGAAAGCAGGCAAAAATCTCTTTGACCTTGGCCGTAGCAACTTCTTACTCAACACGTCTCCAGAGGCAAGGGAAACAAAAGCAAAAATGAACTATTAGGATCTCATCAAAATAAAAAGCTTCTGCACAGCAAAGGAAACAATCAGCAAAACTAAAAGCCAACCTATGGAATGGGAGAAGATATTTGCAAATGACATATCGGATAAAAGGTTAGTATCCAAAATCTATAAAAAACTTATTAGACTCAACACCCAAAAAACAATCCAGTGAAGAAATGGGCAAAAGACATGAATAGACAGTTCTCCAAAGAAGACATCCAGATGGCCAACAGACACATGAAAAAATGCTCCACATCACTCATCACCAGAAAATACAAATCAAAACCACAATGAGATAAAACCTCACACCTGTCAGAATGGCTAACATTAACAACTCAGGCAATAAGAGATGTTAGTGAGGATGCAGAGAAAGAGGATCTCTTTTGCAGAGTGCAAACTGATGTAGCCACTCTGGAAAAACAGTATGGAGGTTTCTCAAAAAAATAAAAATAGAACTACCCTATGCCCCAGCAATTGCACTATGAGGTATTTATCCAAGGGATACAGGTATGCTGTTTCAAAGGGGCCCATGCACCCCAATGTTTATAGCAGCACTATTAACAACAGCCAAAGTATGGAAAGAACCCAAATGTCCATCGATGGATGAATGGATAAAGATGTAGTATATATGTGGAGTATTACTCGGCAATCAAAAAGAATGAAATCTTGCCATTTGCAACTACGTGGATGGAACTAGAGTGTATCATGCTAAGCAAAATTAGTCAGAGAAAGACAAATATCATATAACTTCACTCATATGAGGACTTTAAGATACAAACGGATGAACATAAGGTAAGGGAAGCAAAAATAATATAAAAACAGGGAGGGGGACAAAACAAAAGACACTTAAATATGGAGAACAAACTGAGGGTTACTGGAGGGATTGTGGGAGGGGGGATGGGCTAAATGGGTAAGAGGCATTAAGGAATCTACTCCTGAAATCATTGTTGCACTATATGCTAACTAACTTGAATGTAAATTAAAAAAAAATAAATTAAAAAATATTATCTTTTACTTTCAGTAATTTAATATATATTTATTTTATGTAATGTGTATTGAGGTAGTTATAACATCTTATCCCCCAATGGCTTATCATTTGACTCAATGAAATTTATGTTATGTATCCTATGATTATGATTTTTTATTAAACCACTTGTCTCTTTTAAAAGTTCACATTTTTTTTTAAATTTTTTTTCAATGTTTTTTTATTTATTTTTGGGACAGAGAGAGACAGAGCATGAACGGGGGAGGGGCAGAGACAGAAGGAGACACAGAATCGGAAACAGGCTCCAGGCTCCGAGCCATCCGCCCAGAGCCTGATGCTGGGCTCGAACTCACAGACCGCGAGATCGTGACCTGGCTGAAGTCGGACGCTTAACCGACTGCGCCACCCAGGCACCCCAAAAGTTCACATTTTTAATTACTATTTTTAATGTTATTAATTTAAATAAATGAAACTTCTTGTCTCTAATTTGATCAAAAATATCTTAGTCATGATAAAAAATTTAACATAGATATTTGGTCAACTTTTTTTAATGAGTTTACCATCTCTTTGAAAATATTTTCTTTTTAAATTATCTCTTTACATTTTTAGGTATATTTATGTATATATTTATGAATGTATTTATACTCTGTCTCATACAGAAAGAAATTTAAGGCAGCTTCAAAGATCACAAAATACAAAGATATAACTACAAATGAAATGAATTTATGGGAAAAGAAAGAAAAATAGTTGAGACGTAAAAATTGCTTCATAAGTGAGATGAGAAGTGAAACACAATAACCTATCTACATGCTTAGCTGAGACCTGTTCTGAAGGAGTAACGGATACCAGACTTACCCTACATCTTAAATTAAACTGGAAACTTAGATAAATTTATGAAACAATGGTATTGTGTTGTTAGTTAATAAGCATTGCAAAGAATGATTCATGAGAAAAGGAGAATAAATAAGTTAAGCTTTGTGAGAATCTTACTTTAGTGCCTGGAGAGTTTCCAAGCTCTAGTATAAGATGGGAGAGCCAAACAAAGCACAACACTCTCACTGTGTAGAGAATATACAGTTTGGCATTTAGAGAGGCCATGGAAGCTAGAATTTGCAGAGCAAAACATCAGAGTGAAAAAAGCTGCAAAAAGAGAGAGATCTGTGAAGGGGTCACCTCAAGTCTTTGACAGAATCCTTATCTGAACATGTGAGGAAAGTACCCAAGGGAGGGGTTGATGAAAGAATAATAAAAGTGAACAGAACAGTCCCTGAAGCTCACACACTGCTGGAAGTAAATTTTGTTTCTCCTAGTCAAAGTTTAATGTCCTTTTAATACTGGCATCATGTAGAATCCTCAAAAGCTGATTGCCTCAGTTATGGGGACAACTAATTAGACTGTGACTTAGACTAAAGACTTCCCTGAACACATGCTACCAAGCTTAAAACAAGTCACGGAGGATCAAAATGATCTAAATTAACATAACAGTATCTGGGATACTGTTGTGTAACTAAAATGCATGTATGCATATAAAATGTATGTATGTAAAATGTAAGGGAATATAGCCCTTAATAGCATAAAATTCTAAGTGTTTAGTACTGAGTAAAAAGGAGGATATTTGACCCGTAACTAGTAAAAATAATCAACAAAAATAGACCTGTGGTACAGATGATAGAGATATAATGATACAGATTATAGAATTAGGAGATTAAAACATTAAAAACATTATTATAAATAGACTTCATACTTTGAAGAAGGTAAAACATAGACATGATGAGAGAAATGGAAGGTATAAAAAAACACAAATCATATTTCTAAGGATGAAAAATATACGCCAAATGAAATGCATTTTCTATAAAATTAATAGAGGGTTAGATGTTTTGTAAGAAAATATTGGTGAATGAGAAAACATAGCAGTATAAAGTATTCCAAAGAAAGCACACAGAGAAATAAAAACCATAAGAAAGTGAACTAAGAATCAGTAACCATTTAGTAAAGTACAAAAAGAGGGCAGGAGGTAAGAACTATTGGCCAGAACTTTTCTAATTTTGTGAAATATATAAACTTACAACATTAAGAATTTCAACAAATTTCAAACAGAAATAATTACAAAAAAGATCAAACCAAGGCATAATCAAATCAAATTTCTAAAAACTGATAAGAAGTAAGCCTTGGAAGTGGTGCAAGGGGTGGGATGGGAGAGAAAAGACAAATGATATCTATTAAAAATTATATGTATGACAGCTGACTGGGTCATAAAAATAGTGTTTTATTCAATAAAATGGAACAAAATTTTTAGATTATTGAAAAAAAAAAAAAACAAAGCCACCAATTTGGAATGCTACACCTAAAAAATTACCATTCAAAATGTAGATAAAATAAAGCTTTTTATAGACAATCAAAGCATATCTGCCCTATCCTTTTATAGACAATCAAAGAAGTGTTAAGGAAAGTTATTAAAATAAGCAGAAGGAAACTTGGATCCGCACCAAGGAATGCAGAGCACCTCAAGTTAAGAACTATGTGAATAAATACATGTTTTAAAAATCTCTTTCTTCTTTATATCAAATAATTTATAAATATCATTGATAATTTAAAATTGAATAATAATGTTTTGTGGAGCTTATAGCATAAATAGAAGAAAAATATATGCGATCAATGTGGGAAATATAATTTATATTTTAAACTTCTTATAATAAACATGAAGTAGGATTCTTAAAGATAAAGCATTGCATGTTTTTCCATAAGATGGGGAATAGAGTTAAAATTCCCATTTTTCCATGCCTGTTCAACGTTATTCTAGAAGTCCTAGTCAGTTTAATAAGGCAAGAAAAAGAAATAAAATTGGAGGTTGTAAAAGGAATAAAGCTATCTATGTGTACATGATCCACTTGGGCAGGTAGAAAGCCCTAAAAAGTATATACTTAAGGTATTAGAAATAATAAATGTGTTTAGCAGTGTTGCAAGTTGAAAGTCAATATATGAAAAAAATCTAATATACTAGTAATAATTAATTCCAACTGAGAAATGAAAACATATAATTTATAATAGTCAACAATATAACATTTTAAGTTGAATTTAACAAAACATGCAGGAATTGTACAATAAAAACTAAAAGCCTTACTAGAGAAAAAAAGAAAATGTAATTAAATGAAATATATATAATGTTTATAAATTGGAAAATGCAGATAGTGAAACTGTAAATTCTCCCAATTTTGCTCTATATGTTTATACACCATAAACAAAATTCCAGAAAGATTTTTTTATAGAAATTGGCAAACTGATTCTAAAGTTTATATTAAAATACAAAGGACCTAAAATGGCAAAAACAATTTTAAAATAAAAGGACAAGGTTAAGAGAATTTATATTATCTGATTTTAAGACTTACTATAAAGTACAGTAAGCAAGGTACTGGGGTTTTGGCTTAAAGACAAGCTAGGTCAGCTCAACAGAAGAGGATAGACTTGTGCATATACAAATGAATTTTTACTAATATTTCCAAGGGAAATTTAGTAGAGGAATTTAATGGGATTTCTGAGAGAAATAATAGTTTTAAAAATGTTTATACCATAGACAAATTTATACAAATTTTATACATTTTGTATATACATATACAAATTTTAACTGTAAATAGATCATAGTCCAACATAAAGGATAAACTATAAAACATTATGGAAAACATCAGGGAACATAGGAGAAAAATCTTCATTTCCTTAGGATAGGCAAATGTCTTATAGATCAAAAAAGAATAAATTGACTAGTCTCCATAAAAATTAGGTAATTCTGTTCAACAAGAAACACTGTTCAAAAAATAAGAGGCCAAGCCACCAATGGAAGGAAATATTTGCGCTAAATATATCTAATTAATGACAACATACAGAATATGGAAGTATCATTTAAAACCCAGTTATCATCAACTCAGTAAAAATGAACAAAATGTTTTAACAGACACTTTGCAACATGAGATAGGAGAAGGGTCAAAAAGCACATGAAATGTCCAGTGTCAATCATCAGGAAAGGTACCATTGAACACCAGAATGAAAAACTTCTATACACATTTTAGAATGTCTAAAATAAATTGACTGGCAAAACCCAAATCCTGGCAAGATTTCAGAGCAACTGAAACTCTTCTTACATTGCTGTTGGGATTGTAAAATTATACAAGCATTTTGGAAAACAGTTTGGCAATTTTTTCATGAAGTTAAACATATACTTACCATGAGACCCAGCCACTCCACTGCTAGTTGAAATGAAAACATTTTTTTTTTCCATAGAAACATTTGAACATGAATGTTTACTACAGCTTTATTCCTAAGAAATCCAAACTGGAAACAACATAAATATAACAGTTGTATGGATAAAAAAAAATAATGGTATGTTCATAAACGGAATAGTGTTCAGCAGTAGAAAGAACGAAGTATTGATGAGATGCATTGACATGGGTGCATCTTAGCAACATTATCCTGAGCAAAAAGAAGCCTGGCACAAATGAGCGCACACTGCATGATTCCATTTATTTTAACATCTAGCAGAGACCAATAGAATCATCGTGACAAATGAAAGTTTGGTAGTTGTCGTAGTGAGGGTAGAATGGACCAGAAAGGGTTATAAAGAAACATTTTGGGATGATGGTAATCTTCTGCATTTTCATTGTAGTAGTGGTTACACAAATCTACCAACTTCGCAAAACTCAGGAGTACACTGTGTGGCAGTTTGCCCATGTTCATAGGATCCATAAAACAAACTGAGAAAGAACTTTCCTCATATAGCACAGAGATCCAGTGAATTGATCAAAGTGCAAAATAGCCATCTTGAAACATCAGTATTCATAAAATAGAAAAAAAAGTCAAAGTTTAAAAGCTTAATCAAGAAAAATAAAGATATTTGAAAAGTTTGCAGAAAAAAGATAATTCTTAACATATGGAAATGCTTATATCAGTAATTCTCTGCTATGCCGAGCAAAAAGTTAATCAGTAATACTTGATTATATTATTAACATTGTGAGAGCAAAGAACACTTTAGATATTAAGCATTTATTCTGAAACAAAATATTTTTATTAGAAAACACTGTGGACAAAATGATGGAATACATCCAATGTTTAAATAGCTTGAAATTTGGCAGATGCTGGGTTTTTCTTTTTGTTACTATTCCATGGCATTCTCATATAAATCAGAATATCTTTAGAGAAAATAATATACCAATTTGTCTATTTATGTTAGCAGGTTAATTCCATACTCATCGCCATAATACTTCTTTCTGAAAATCACTAGCTCTGTCATTCTTCTGTGGTTTAGAAATAGAATCCCAAAGTTAAAAAATGCCATGAACAGCTCATTGCTGAAATTCTATTTAAGTAAAAAAAAAATGTGAAGCCATAGAAAAATAACTGGCTAAGAGAAGGAAAGAACATACTAAGAGCTGACTTACTTTAGAAGAAATGAAGAATTAACCAGAAAAAAACAAAACAAAACATACTCTTCCAGCTGCCCCTAGAATTTTTAATTTTTTATGTGCAAAATTCCTTTTTATGTTTATATTTTACATAGCATGAAACACTGGCAGTTTTTCATGTTACAAAAGAGTGCATTTTCACACTTTAAGCTTTTTTTGCATCACATTTTAATTAATATGTTGTATAATTAATATAATAATTTCAAAATCTTTGTTTCATTATTAGAAAAGTATTTTTTACTTTATTTATTTATTTATTTATTTATTTAATTTCTTTCACTCCCTATTCAACATTTATGTTGTATTTACCAGTCCTGTTCTAGACAATGAGTATAGTAATGAGGACAAAAATCTTTAATTTCACTGATTAGTGTTGCATAAAATTTTTATTTACGTAGGGAATTAGGGCTTTTGTATCTGATGTCCTGAGTTGTAATTTTACTTAATAAGTTTCTTACTTGAGCAAGATATTTCTCAGGACCAAGCCTCAATGTTCTCATCTATAAAATGGGTATAATAACACAAGGAGGATTTGTGGAGCTAATAATCAGAGAGTACTTAGTATGCAGGAAAGAGTAAAAAATTGTTAAAAGAATTATTGGACCTAAAGGAATTTACATTCTCTGCCACCACTGTACTTACTATGCCCATTGGTCACTAGGCTACGCTACAACTTTCCTTCCACTGGACCTTCAATGGGGTCTCCCTGGTCTATCGTCTTAACCCATCCTTACTTAGTGCCTTGGGATCCCAATGAATCTGTATTTTAGAAAATGGGGGCAGTCTCTGCTACAAGGTGTTACTTTACCCTATATTTATATAAGTATGGGTCTTTTTAGACTTCCTAACAGAGTGAAGTTGATAGACTACAAGGTAAAGGTTTTCTGAACAAACCTATAAAAGAAATATTGAGCCACTTTTTAAAGAAAAAAAAATACACGTGTATGTGTATGTGTGTTCATGTCCTAGTAGATACATTATCGAATAGCAAATGGTTTGCTATGATTTTAATGTTTTCCCCTTTCCTGGTTCTATATAATTACTTGTACAGTCTCTATTACATTTAATACATTGTTTGCTATGATTTGTGGGAATTATTATAAACTATAGTGAAGAATTTACTTGAATTTCTCTCTCTTTCCTTCCCACATGCCCATCTCTGATGTATATGCCACCCTCTCAGTAATGGTATTGTTTCTAATTATTTACCATCAATTGCCCATTTGAACATCTTCTTCAGATACTCTTTAGTATCAAAACACAGCACTGAAGCTTTATGTTTCATTTTTTCCTTTATTTTTATTCTTAGAGCAGGGGCTTAAGTGCCATTTAGCTTCCATTCTGTACAATAAGAATGCTAAAAGGCATTTTAGAATAAAAACAACTATTTCATTTTCTTTACATTTATTATTATAGGCTTCCTTAAACTCAGCAGTTTTAAAGCTTTATTTTTAGAGGCAAGTCACTCTGGATGGCAAGGGACTATTATTTGGCACTGAAACAATGAACTGTGTCCCATTCTTCTTTGAGACCTTTCTTTCTTTCTTTTTTTTTTTTAAATCAGCAAATAGCCAATTGTGAAGAATCCATTTTTCTGTTTTTAGTTCCAAAGTCCCATCAATCATAGCAGACCTGAGGGGAGAAGGCATCATGTGTACACTCCATTTCCAAGCCCAAAGCCGTGTTGCTGCTCTCTCTAGCAGTACCATCTGCTCTGAGCCAAGTTTAAAGCCGAGGGACTCCAGAAAACCAACACGTCAAAAACTTCCCACTACGCAGGGAAATTATTCTAAAGGATCTGTTTGAAATGTGAACCACACACTTCAAAAGAAGGCAACAATATCTGGAATAACAGCGCAGAATTCAGAGTGCCCATCACAGAGCTCACAAAGCAGCAGCTACACTAGGAGGAGGCACACTCCAAATAAAACTGCAAAAAGTAAAATGATACAAAAAAGAAAAAAAATCTGATCAAAATACTATCATTAAATAAA
This sequence comes from Prionailurus bengalensis, assembly GCF_016509475.1. Classification (NCBI taxonomy): domain Eukaryota; kingdom Metazoa; phylum Chordata; class Mammalia; order Carnivora; family Felidae; genus Prionailurus; species Prionailurus bengalensis. Next base: position 84,166,278 of record NC_057349.1, read on the forward strand.
TACAAGCATACTTTAGTGATACTGGGGGGGGGGAGTTTATTTCTAACGTTTTGAAAATACTTGAAGATTTTTTTGCAAAAAAAGTCTTATCTCTTTTTATATATATATAAATGTTATTCTAATGCTTATTTAGTTTTGAGAGAGACAGAGTGTGAGCGGGGCAGGGGCAGAGAGAGAGAGGGAGACACAGAATCTCAAGCAGGCTCCAGGCTCTAAGCTGTCAGCACAGAGCCCATCACGGGACTTGAACTCACGAACTGTGAGATCACGAACTGAGCCAAAGTCGGACACATAACCAACTGAGCCACCCAGGTGCCCCCCTCTCTCTCTGTCTCTGTCTCTCTCTCTTTCTTTTTTTTACTTAGAGTGATATTTTAAAATAATCTTAGTGATGCTCTATATTTAACATATTTTAAACCATGAGGCTATATTAATTTTTAAAAAATTAACAGGACATTCAAAGATGAAAACTAATGTTTAAAAAGTCCTAAAACTATGAGATGATCATGTTGTGGTTGAAGAATTTTTAAATGAAATAATAAAAATCTTATTTTTATGCAGTTATTTAGAGATAAAAAAATATTTTTATTTTAATGATTTAAGTGGTTGGGTTTAAGTTCATTATGTTTAAATATATTTTCCTATAGAAAAGATGAAATAATATAATTTATGTTCCTAATCAGAGCTTAATACATACCAAATTATATACACAAATATATGTATCATATTTAATTGTGACATATATTTTTCTCCTGGAAGTTTAACATGGTAATGCAACAACCAGGAAAAAAAGCACACTTTTTAATTTTCTCACAATTATTTAATTTTGTCTTCATTTGTAAAGTATTATGTTGTGCAGAAAGCCTGTAGTACAGTTTTTTGGGGAAAAAAAGGATAATAGAGTTTTTGGTAGAGGAGAGAACAAGAAGAAATCTCGAAGAAAATGGCAATGTGGAAATTCTGAGCTTGAAATACCCCTAGGAAAGGAAAATTTAAAAGCAGGAAAGACTCCTAGATGTCAAGGATGTAGAGATGTTTTATTACATGCAAAAATTTGACCAAGGTTGTGGGTTTTTGGTATTTTTTTTTGGCTTCTGTTTTCTGTTATGAATGTTAACCATTGCTTCAGTTATCATTTTGCTATAGAACAATTTGCTCCAAAATTTAGTGGATTAGGACAACATTTATGATTATCTCTCACAGCTCTATATATTCATTGGGATTGGCACAGTGATTTTCATTCAGTGTCCTTCATGCAGATGTAGTTCAGATGGCTAAAATATTCTTTTGATTGTGTCACTACTCTAAAACAAATATGGGTGCTATATTTCCTATGGAACAAAGTTTAGAAAATACAAGATTTTTTTTTTAATTTGTCTTTACCTTCTGCTCTAAACTGTTTAGCAAAAAAATGGTCTTTTCATTCATTAGCACCTAGACACTTGCAAAGTTTTAATATCTGTTCTCAAAGTTATTCACAGAAATGTACATGTTTCTGAAACCAGTGATCAGTTCAAATCAGACTTTCTGCAAGTTAGTCATTCCTTTATTCTTGAAATACTTTAATGTCTTAGTTGGTTTCTCTCTTAATACTTCGGGGTATTTCTTATTAACCTTTTTTTTTTATTGCTTCCCGCTACTCCAAGATCCCTTTCTTTTTAATTTTTGTTTTTAATATTTATTAATTCTTGAGAGAGAGAGACAGAGACAGAGACAGAATACAAGTCAGGGAGGGGCAGAGAGAGAGGGAGACACAGAATCCGAAACAGGCTCCAGGCTCTGAGCTGTCAGCACAGAGCCTGATGTGGGGCATGAACCCATGAGCCGTGAGATCATGACCTGAGTCGAAGTCAGACGCGTCACCAACTGAGCCACGCAGGCGCCCCTCCAAAATCCCTTTCTTAAATTTCAGATAACATCTAGGTACTAACCAGTCTCCATTGTATATTTTCAGACAAGAACTCTCATTTAGCTCCAGACTTCATTGTCTACAGAAAATCATAACCATTGCATGGCCGGAGTGAAATGAATGATCATCACATGATGCCCTCACCAAATCAGCTTTCCTCTGAAATTTTTTCTTATGAATACTCTCTGATTTTTCTCACATTTATACATCTCACTTTTAATTCATTAGCAATTTTTGCTAGCACTATCTTTAAAATTACATGAGTCTAACCACCTCGCACTATTTTAATTATCAAAACTTCAGTCCAAATTTCTTCATCCCTCTTCCAGTCTCATGCAATGATCTCATGGGTGTCCTTACCTCCACTTATGCTTATCTACAAGTTCATCTCCAACACAGAAACAAAGTGACCCTTTTAAAACATAAATCCACTCACATCAGTCCCCTGCTTAAATTACACCAGAGGCTACTAATTACACATGTAATAAAAATCAATGTTCTTAATGCAATTTATAAAACTTTACACAATCTGGTCCCTCTCTACATCTTGATGTAATCTACGGTCTACCATGTTCTGTATATTCTAATCAAACTGGCCTTTTTACTACATTTCAAACATGTAAAGTATGTTCCTTTCTCACTGTCTTTGTATTAGAAAAGCTATTCTCCTATATATTCTTTTAAAATAATTATTTTTGAGTACAGTGTGATATAGAGATTAAGGTTTAATTTCTTTTTCATGGGACACCTGGGTGGCTCAGTTGGGTAAGCATTCAACTTTGGCACGGGTCATGATCTCACCATTCGTGTTTCAAGCCTCACTTTGGGCTCTCTGCTGTCAGCACAGAGCCACTTTGAATCCTCTGTCTCCCTCTCTCTGTTCCTTCCAATCTCTCTCTCTTTTCTCTCTCTCTCAAAAATAAACATTTTAAAAATAAATATTGTTTCATAATGATATCGAGTTGTTCCACAAATATTTATTGAAAACACTGCACTTTCCTGCTGAATAGCTTAATGTCATTGTACAAAATCCACCATACATGTGTGGATATATTTCTGAACTCTATTCTTTTTCATTATCTATACACCATCTCTACACTGTCTTGATTTCTGTAGTTTTATACTAAGTTCTTGCAATTAGGTAGTATAAGTCTTCTAATTTTGCTCTTTTTTTTTTTTTGAAAGAGAGAGAGAGAGGGAGAGGAAGAGCACAGGGGGAAGGGGCAAAAGCAGGGGGTGGGGGGAGAGAGAGGGAGAAAATCTTAAGCAGGCTTCATGCTCAGTGAGGAGACTGACACAGGGTTCAATCCCACAACCCTGGGATCATGACTGAGCTGAAATCAAGAGTCGGTCACTTAACTGACTGAGACACCCAGACACCCCTTTACTCTTCGTTTTTAAGATTATTTTGCTCCTATAGCTCACTTAATTCTTAAGCAATATATCTTTTTTTGTCCTCTGGGAGCATTTAATGTCACTTTGGTGTTTGTAATTATGGGACTATGTGCCTAGTTATTAAATCACTATTAATATTTTGTTCTACTTGGAACTCAGCTTTGATAATCCCTATGCATACTCAGACACCCATTGTATCAGTCACATTTTTAAGGGTATAGTGTTCTGTGAAATGACAAGATACCCCAGATATCCCATACAAAGTAAGGAATAAATTATTTTGTCTTATAAATGCCATCACGTGAACAACAGGTAGGCCTATCCGTGATCTAGGACAATATATGACACTTTTCCAAGTGTCTTATTGGGTAATTTGGATAGCTGTCCTGTTTGCACAGCGTCAAGAGCAAGAAAGAGCTCTGCAGCAGTTCCAGGTCTCACTGGAAGCAGTACCAACTCTTGGGCCAAAAGCCTGGGACTATCTTATGGAAGAATCTCTGTGGAAAAAGATACCATAAGGAGTGTATCGCAGGACCTGGTGGGAGAATCTCACTGTGGACATCTAGGTTTCCGGAGCAAAGAAATGTCTCTAAAGCAGAAAATCATATATCATTTAAAAATAGTCTCTAACATGCTAATAAACCCTGGTAAAGTTTGAGGCTTTTGCCATGGACCATAAACGACTCTGAATCTAGATTCCAATAAGTTACAAGTGTAGGAAGATGAAGGAACAATTTATCATACGATGGAAGTGACAACTGTAGGAGTAGGCATGAGCAGGGGCACATACAAGCTTTATGAGCGGGTAGGCCAATACGTCTCCCTTAACTTACATCTAAGACCACCTGAAGGAGTTTCTTATATCCAACTGACTGAAAGCAAAAAGGCAAACTTGCATAATGAATGAGTCATGTCGGTGGTTATAAACTGCAAATGGACTGCTACTAGTCTGCAGTTCCAACCATTGGTCATCCACTTGGGTGCAAGATAAAACTTGGTTAAACTTACGTAGAGAAATCATGGGCAGTGGCACATGGCCTATTTAGTCGGAGGCTTGGAAAGAGAAAATATAAAAGATCATGGGCTGAAGAATGGGAGAAAATATTTGCAAATAACATATCTGATAAAGGATTAATATCTAGAATACATCAAGAACTCTTAATACTCAACAGCAACAACAAAACAAGTAACCTTATTTTTTTAAATGGGCAAAGGACTTGAATAGGCATTTCTCCAAAGTCCATAAACAAATGGTCAGCAAGAATATGAAAATATGCTCAATATTGTCATAGAGAAATGTAAATCAAAACCTCAATAAGGTATCACCTCATATCCATTGGCATGGCTACTGTATAACTTTGCTAGAGTGTCTTTCAAAATGTCACAGTCTTGGTGGCTTACACAACAATAATTTATTTTCTCAGAGTTCTGGAGGCTATAAGTGTATGATCAAGGAATTGAGAGGTTTGATTTCTCCTGAGGCTTCTCTCTTTGGTTTACAGTTACCTGCCTTCTCACTGCCCTATCACAGGACTTTCCTTGGTCACCAGGAAGCCAGAACCTGCAGTACTGTGGCTTTAGTTATCTTTGTGCTCTACAATATTATGTCTGTTTTTTTTTTCAACATTTTTAATTTATTTTTGGGACACAGAGAGACAGCATGAACGGGGGAGGGGCAGAGAGAGAGGGAGACACAGAATCGGAAACAGGCTCCAGGCTCTAAGCCATCAGCCCAGAGCCCGACGCGGGGCTCGAATTCACGGACCACAAGATCGTGACCTGGCTGAAGTCGGACGCTTAACCGACTGCGCCACCCAGGCGCCCCTATTATGTCTGTTTTTAAGAGCAGTTTTTGTTTTGTTTTGTTTTCCTATTTGATATATCATTGTCATGCACATGGGGCAGAAGCTATAGCAATACTGGGAAATCTTCAACATCTTTCTGTCACAATTGTTTTCTGGTTCTGTATTTTTCATGCATTATAAACTTTTAGTATGGTCAACATCTTACCTCCTTTATAATTTTTAACACAATGATTTCATACAATAGGCTAAATTAAATATCTGTTAAAATGATGAGCTTAAGAAAAGTCCCATACAGAGAATGAAAAGAGCAGAAGGATGTAACTTGTAGGATCCCAAAAAGGTGAGGTCAACCTGTAAAGTCCACTTTTTCATTAATATCTTATATCTAAAAGTGCTGAAATTCCACATTACATTGTTGTAGCATAGTAATGAAACTGTGGCACCCAATAATACAGAACAGGAGTTTGACAGGTTTTCTAAACAGGCCTTAATAAAAAGAAAAGTATGACAAGGGACACATAGAGTGTTTAAAAGAGAGGGTGCCAAATATATCTAAGCATGGAATATTACTTAAAAAAAATTCCCAGTAGGTTTCCTCTTTATATGTATTTGTGTCTATTGGCCTTAGGGGAGAGGGACTCCCTTGGGTATCAGGAGCCAGTGCAAAAGTGTTGGCCGCCTAGGGGAACACATAGCAAATAGGAATAACTACCAACACTGCCAATTTCTCAATTTTTCTGAAAGCTACCTTGCAATGCTTATTTATTGGCTTATTTCCTTTTAAAATCACAATTACTATTTCTTCCTTAAAAATTATATATGTATTTATCTTCCTTAAAGATTAGGGGAGAGGTGTAGATTCAATAAGGGGAGAAGAAAAATAATATAACAAAATAACAGAGAACAAGAAAGAAGATAGTATCTAAGCATTACTTCTAATTTTTATAGCACCTAAAGCAGTTTGGGCAGGAAATCTCAGCATATGACCCATATCATTTTAATTCTGCTACCATGGTTAATGATTTATATTACAGTATCAGAATGCGAGCTTATTAAAACCATGGTTCTTCAGTAGACCAAGTCCTCTCTCTTCCTGCTTTTTTTTCTTTGAAATTTGGCTCTGTTATTTGTTATGTATTATGACTAAACTAAAAATTGTTCACTTAAATATCATTGTGTATCTAAAATGAAGGTTTTATTTTACTGCAACTGTATTTTCATGCTTAATTTTTTTATTGCCACCAATTTCCAACAGTTCAATAATCCCACTGTGGTTTTTACATTGAGATAAAAGAACTAAAAAGACAAGCTTTGCAACCCACTGCTTACCAGGGTAAGCTCTTCATAGTCCTCCAGCTTAGATCTCCTACACTCACAAGACCTAAAAATTATTTTGAGCTTTAAAAAAAGCCATGACACTAAGATGAAAAGAGAATCAATATGGAACAGTATGTGAAAATACAATACTGGATTAAAATGTAGAATATTTCTCTAAGGTAACAAATCAGATATATTCATTTTTATAAACCAAATCCAACTTATTAAAAGTCAAATTTTAAAGATTTACAACATTAAATGTGTCAGCCACCTGTCCAAACTGATATTAATTCAATTAATACAGTAAAACTTGTTTCATAATGCTTTTTCAAGAGGGAAATTAAAGAAAACATATTGAAAATTTTGTTACACCTTAAATTTGCTAGTATAAACTTAAAGGTATAGTAGTGACAGGATATTTTGAGGGAAAGCTCACATAATCTTAAATGTGTTGCATGTCAGTTTTGGCCTAGGGACTAAGTAATAGCATTCCTCAGAAAAATCTGGCACCCGTGCCAGTGGCCTTCAGGCAGAAACCACCAAAAGAGGTGAGAAAGGCATCAGATCACTTAGCTCTACTGCTACTAACTAGCTTTAGGAATGTGGATAAATTATTGAACTCTCTGTGCCTCAGTTTCCACACCTGTAAAATCAGGATGATGATAATAATGGTACTCAGCTCATATAGGACTCATTAAACAAGTCAATAAGTTAATATGTATAAAATATTTATAACAGTGCCTGAAATATTTTGCACACCCAATACATGTTAGCCATTATAATCATTGTTTGTATAAATTATTAAAAATCAAAGTGTGAAAGAAAAGAGGAATGTTTGTAGTAACTGCTTTGGAAGCCTTTACACTGTTCCACTGATGCCATCATTGCTCACAACCTATTTGCAAGCTTTTCTTTGAAAGTGCTTTCAAAGCCTACCGAACAAAAATATTCAGCTCACATTGAATACTTGGCATATACTGTATGCAAAATATTATTCTTTGTTCTGGGGGTGAAAAATAAGTAAGACACAATTCCTGCCCTCAAAGGGTATATACTTCGGTGGTAGAGATAGAATACACAAATAAGCACCTCAGCACAGCATCTTCTCAGTATTTTAGTACACACATTTTGACAATGAGCCATAGTTGAGGATTTACACGCAATCTTGATTCTCATGGAGCTGAAACGTATACTGAGAAGGGATTGCCCATAACCAGCATCGGGACTAAAGGAATGTAAACAGCAACAGATATACATTTAAAAAAATGGTAGGGTTGGTGGAAACAGTCAAAGCTTCCTAAGAACGAGTAATGTTTTCATTAGGTTTTGAGGGCTCAGTAAGTGTTTATTTGGTAGGGCATCACAAAAGTATTTTGTGCGTCCAGAATATTGTAAAGAGCTTGGTACTGGTGTAGTGTTTAAAAACTGTAAAAGTTTTCTAAGCCATCTCAAGAAGCAGAGCCCCCCTGAAGGGAGATTATCCAGAGATGAGAGTATACTAACTGAGACTGGAATCAAGGCTGCAGCAATTGAGAAGGAGAAGACAGATTCTGAGCAATTTAGGCATTACTATTTGCAGGATTTGGGGATGGATTTAATGGGGAGTGGTGTGAGAAAGAGTACATAGGATGTTTTTAGATTTCAGTCTAAGGTGAAGTTTTGAAATGACCAGAGTGTGACAACTCGGTATTTGATGGCAAGTTTTAGAAACTTCTAACATTGTTAGAGTCATCATTTTTGAGTAAAATGTTTTTTATATTAAATTTCAGCAAAAATAGACTGTTGTTCTTTTATGGAATATTGAATGGTTATGTAGACATGATTAGAAGAATTTTTAGAGGTGCCTGCGTGGCTTAGTCAGTTAAACATTGGACTGCTGATTTCAGCTCAGGTCATGATGTCACGGTCATGAGATCGAGCCCGCACTGGGCTCCGTCGCACTGGGCATGGAGGCTGCTTGAGATTCTCTCTACCCCGCTCACACTCACGTATGCTCTCTCTCTCTCAGAAAGAAAGAAAGAAAGAAAGAAAGAAAGAAAGAAAGAAACAAAGAAAGACGAAAGAAAGAAAGAAAGAAGAAAAAAGAGAAAAAAGAAAGAAAGAAAGAAGAAAAAAAGAGAAAAAAGAAAGAAAAGGAAAAAGCGGAAAAAGAGAAAAAAGAATAAGAAAAAGAAAAAGAAAAAGAAAAAGAAAAAGAAAAAGAAAGAGAAGGAAGAGCTTCCACACATTTAAATAATGGAAATTTCAGTAAAGGCTGTATGGAGTTAATTTTAAAGATAGAATTTATTTAATACATAATATTGTCTTACGATTGTATTATCATATTTTATATTTGTTATTGCTCTATGACACTAGGACCTCACGAATGTTCTATAGGGCCTCCAATAAAATTTATTCTTTGGTTTGCGTAATTCAGAGTTGCAAAATGCTGATAGAAATTAAGGGGACAGAGGCACCTGGGCGCCTCAGTCGGTTAAGCGTCACACTCTTGATTCCAGCTTAGGTCATGATCTCACGGTTCATGGACTCAAGTCCTGCATTGGGCTCTGTGCTGAACGGAGCAGAGCCTGCTAGGGATTCTGTCTCCCTCTCTCTCTGCCCCTCACCTACTCACTCTCTATATCTCTTTCTCAAAATAAATAAATAAACTTTTAAAAAATAAGAAATTAAGGGGACAGTATTTGTTGTTTGTGTTGGGATATCTATTAGTGATTTCGGAATTTTGTCTGAGGAACTTGAGCATACTATAACCTAGGCAATCTGTCTCTCTGCCTAGCTCCTATATTTCAGAAATAATAATATGACATTTGTGAGACACCTGGTTTTTTACATCATTAGCAGAACCATTTTAAACGTTCAGAAGTCCCTCTCTCTTTTTTTAAGCTTATTTCTTGTGATCCTTAAACTGAAGAAAATGTCTTTAGACTATTTTCGTGCTACAGTTTTACCAAAGCTTGTACCTGTTCAATCGCTTGAATCTGACATTACAGAAGACTTTGTGGGGGTGATGGAAATGCTTCTAAAATTCAGTACAAGTCCAGAGACTTATAATATAGAGGTAGCAAAAGTTACCTTGTTATGCATTTACTCTATGTATATGAAGATAAATTTCAAATAAGAATATAAGTTAAAGACTTAGACTACTCACATTTTTATTCCAGATTTACATGTACTGCTGTTTAAAAAAATGAATATCCATAGGTGCACCCAGTTACCTTGGGATTTCTTAAACTTCTTATGTATGTAGGGTATTTATATGCAGATCTTAGCAAAGCTACATATCAATGCCCACTTATATGCAATACAATTACCATCAACACACAGGTACATTCAGTATAATTAAAAATTCTGTATGCACTTTGCATAAACAAGAAACTTTTTGATAATTTTAGGCAGTAGATTAATTGCTCTCAAATCACTTTTAACCCAAACCACATAGCACATCCCTAAATTGGACCATGAATGACTCAGTCTGTTTCATATCCTTTTTACTTAAATTCCAGTGATCTTTTTTTACCATATTTTATGGAGCAGCTGCGGGCCCTGAGCTTCTTTTTGTCTTGAAAAAAATAAAGGACTCATTTAGCTCCTGGTGGAGCTATGAGCTGCAATGTGTCTGTTAGTCTAATGCATCCGTCCTTTGTGTAGCCCCTAACTCCAGACAGCATCGTGACTCCCTTCCCTGCTAAACTATGTGAGAAGACAGTAGGTCATTGCTGGAGTCGGCCATCCAACAAAAGAAAGAGAGGTGTGAAGAAAATGTTTGTGTACATTTGAGATGCAGTGACTATCGCTAAGTAATTAGCATAAGACAGAGGCTGGCCCATAACCACAGGAAGGATAAGAAATTTTACTGACAGCTAAATTGGACCTATGCTAATCTGGCAAAGATTGCGTAGAAAGGATGCTTGTATTTAGTTACCAGTGCCATACTATGTACAGTTTTCTTTATCGTTAGGCGATATTCAAAATTCTTGGTGAAAGCAGTCAGTGTCCTGATCTATGCGGTGTGAAACCATGGTCAGTTGTAACCATGACTACCCTGTCACAGAGAAGTCTGACAGACAATGGAATCCACTAATTATAGCATTATAACCCTCCCCTATCTCTAGTTTACCAAATTCTTCACAGGATTATTGCATTTAATTTGTCTCTTAGTGAATGACCTGGAAACCCCACAGCTCTCTTACAAAACCTTATCAGAGGAGCTATTTACCATTTCCAGAAACCTCCCTGAGCTCTAGCTACAGGACAACCTTTAGACTTTCGTCTCACCCAGATGTCTTTTCAAGCAGTGCAAACTTTTTTCTAGTTGGAAGATTTACTTCACCCATGAATCATGTGTAATTGTTTCCATGTTACAGAGTTTTTAGTACATTCTCAATGATGTGATTTATTAAATTTTATGTTTAAAATGACTTAGTTATGCTCAGAAGCAGTAAAAGACATGCACGGTGCATTCAGGAAACACTACCCTGCGTTACAGGTGGTAATTACCTTAACATACTCGAGTGATTTCTTCCATTTCAGAGTCATAATTCATAACCATTTTTATGACCTAATTTTAGGATACTTGGAGTAAAAAAAGAAAAACTTTTATTAATCTTTATGCTTTTCAAATGCCTATACTTACATATTTGTTAGTACTAGAAACAGTAGTGATAGATTTAACATTCTTAAGTGATAGGAAGAAAGTTCACACTGTGATTTCACATCATGATTTTCGCTTAGGTAGTTGGCAACTTCAATGTCTCTAAGAGTAAGACTAATATTATGTCTGAATTACGAAGAAGTCATGAAACAAAGTATGTTTGAGGTGTTTTTAAGTACAAAATTGTATGTTTGTAAGGTTAGCAGCAGATAGCAGTTGAGGTATTTAAACCATAAAAGATTATAGCTACAAAGAAAATAATCATAGCAACAAAACTGGATACCAGATAGATACAAACTTAACTGAAGTCAGATAGAAAAATACATGTTCTAAATTGTATCTAAAAGCATGAAAATATAAAATAAGAATACTCGATATGTTACGTCAGAAATCATAAACCATAAATAAGTCATGATTTTTCGTCTTTTGGTCTAAAGTTCCATAAGATTTGCTATAGAGGTAAGATAAATTTTATTTTAATTTGTTTTATATATAGTATTTAAATCCCTACACTCTATCTAATAGTTTGATGTTAATTGAGAATTATGCCTACATATTCTTAGGGAGAGGGCTATGCTAGATACAATACATTTAGAACAGTGGAGGGAATTAAACACCTGGAAGTAAACATCAAAAAAAAAAATAAGGGAGAAAGGTAACCTCAAAAAGAAGGTTCTAAGGATTAAATTGTATGCTCCCCAAAGTCATATGTTGATGTCCTAAACCATAATCTGACTGTATTTTCAGATAAGGCTTTTAGGAGGTAATAAAGGTTAAATCAAGTCCTGGTGCTATAGTCCTAATGCAATAAGATTGATAGCCTTATCAGAAGAGGACTGGGGAGAGTTCTCTCTCCACGCACATGCACAGAGGAAAGGCCACATGAGAACACAGTGACAAGATGGACATCTGTAAGCCAGGAAGGGAGCTCTTACCATAACCTGACTCTCCACACATCCTGATCTCAGACTTCCAGCTTCCAGAACCGTGAGAAAATATTTTTCTGCTGTTTGAGCCACCCAGTCTATTGTATTTTGTTGTGGCAGTCCAAGCTGACCAATGCAGAAGCACAATAAATAAATCACTCATTTATGTCTGAATATTTTTTACACCGTGAAAACTGTAAATATTATCCATTGCATACTTAAGCAAAGTGCTAACTTCATTATTGGGCATAGAGCAGAAATGTAAAGCTTAGTAACCAGAAATTTTCATAAGTATTTTAATACCAATTGTCTTGAGATGTAAGAAGTAAGATTTTTATCCACCATCTTCTCTATCTTGCTCAATCCTACTTTCACATAACTGAAAAATAAAGTGGACATATACTGTACATTAAATATTCTCAGTTATATGATCCTTGTTATTGAGAAGGACAATTATTGGGACTGTGGTTTTGCAGATCACTGATAATTATTTTCCTTATTCCTCCATATACATATAATATATATATATGATCATAATGTATAATATGTACAGATATAATCATAAGGTATAAAAAGAGTAAACACTTCTTAATTTCTTAACTGGATTATTTGTTTTTTTGGGTGTTGAGTTTGATAAATTCTTAATAGATTTTGGATAACGGTTTATCAGATATGTCATTTGCAAATATCTTCTCCCATTCTGTAGGCTGCCTTTTAGTTTTGTTGATTGTTTCCTTCTTTGTGCAGAAATTTTTATCTTAATAAAGTCCCAAATAATTTTGCTAAGAAACAGGCAGAAGACATGAACAGACACTTTTCCAAAGAAGACATCCAGGTGGCTAATAGACACATGAAAAGATGCTCAAATGTCACTGATCATCAGGGAAATACAAATCAAAACCATGATGAGATACCACCTCACATCTGTAAGAAAGGCTGAAGTTAATGACACAAGAAACAACAGGTGTTGGTGAAGATTTGGAGAAGGAGAAACCTTCTTGTACTGTTGGTAGGAATGTAAACTGATGTGGCCATTCTACAAAACAGTATGGAGGTTCCTCAAAAAGTTAAAAATAGAACTACCCTACAATCCAGCAATTGCACTACTAGGTATTTACCAAAAGGATACAAAAATACAGATTTGAAGAGACACATGCACCCCAGTGTTCACAGGAGCATTATCAACAATAGTCAAAATATGGAGAGAACCCAAATATCCATCGACTGATGAATGGACAAAGAAGAGGCGACACACACACACACACACACACACACAAACACATGCTGGAATATTACTCAGCCATCAAAAATAATGAAATTTTGCCATTTGCAATGGCATGGTTGGAATTAGAGTGTATTATGTTAAGTGAAATAAGTCACTCAGAGAAAGCAAATACCATATGATTCACCCATATGTGGAATTAAGAAACAAAATAGATAGACATACGGGAGGGGAGAGGGAAGAAAAAAGAGAAGAGAGGGAAACAAACCATAAGAGACTCTTAAAGATAGAGAACAAACTGAGGGTTGATGGAGCTAAGTGATTGGGCATGGGCTAGATGGGTGATGGGTATTAAGGAGGGCACTTGTTCTGATGAACACTGGGTGTTGCCTGTAAGTGATGAATCACTAAATTCTACTCCTGAAACCAATATGCACTGTATGTTAACTAATTAGAGTTTAAACAAAAATATAAAAAGAAAAAAAGAAATAAGCAACAGTGTCTATAAGTGACAAAGTTAAGGTAAATAACAGTGCCATATGTAAGATAGTGTATTATTAGTTTTCCACAAAGGAAAGCTGGTATATGTTTTTGAGGATATTTTCAAATAATACCCTTAATTAAATTTATTATTGTGGATGATGTGCAGAATCTCCTTTAGGAACCAAGGAACTCATTCCCACAGCTGCCTGGAATGCTTGCTGCTGACAGAAATCACCTCATTGATTGCTGAGAATTACCTTTGGCTGAAGGGAATTGCCTCATCTGAAGTCTTTCCCTGACTGATGAATGGTACAAAGGCTGTTCCCCTGCTTTAATTGGGGACATCTAGAGGGGTCATTTCAGCTCCAGATCCCCTCTGGGGTGAGCTGATGACTCTGATGGGTGCATCAGCATTGGAATTTTCCATATACTGGGCAAATCTTCATTTCAAGTGTCGATTTTTCCATTTCTTATTGAAAAACTTATTTTATATAAAAAGGCACTTAGGGAGACATTTGATACATACCAAATAAGAATTTATGAAAAGTCACCTGGGAATGGTGATATTAATTAAGGGTAACTCACTATCGTGTTTTACACATTTGTGGGTGATGCTACAATGCATTCCTAGATTGTCTTACAGGAATGTAAGGACTATTTTCTAAGCTCTGGGGAGCATTGTCATAAGATTATCTTTAGCTGTCATCCAACTTTGTGGATTTCCTCAGATGATAAAAACCACCTCACCCAAGGCCATGCCTCTTTCGGGGGCAGACTGCATCCAATGGTATATTAAAGTGAAATTAAAAGCAGCTCTGAAAGGCCATCCCAGCTCAAGAGTTACCGGTGGGTTTGACTAAGAGGTGAAAAATCTCCCTTAAACCAAGGATGATTCTCAGAAAAGTACTCTAAACTGTTGGCAGCCAGTACTCTAGGCAGCTGTGGGAATTAATTCCTGCTTCTGAAGGGGTATCCAGGCAGGGCAGCACAAAATCCACTTTCCTCTGCCTAATCTTCCCTCTCTTTTCTTCCTTTTGTATTGGTCTGTAAGCATTCACTACTCAATTTAACAAGCTAAAATTTGCCTCGTCATCTTTCAAGGGAACCCAACCAATGATGATATATTATGTGTGTGTGTGTGTGTGTGTGTGTGTGCAAGCAAATTTTATTAGGTGATTTCTAATTCTGTGGCTTATTTAAATAGCTTAAGTTTCAGAAGTCATCTTTCTTTGCTCTTTGTCCATTTTACTAGGGTTACATTTTTGCGGAAACCTAGATTTTGCATACTTTATATTATAATTACAATTCAATATATTATCTTGAATATTATATATTGTATACTACTTCTTCCTTTTTTGTCCATCATGCACCTAGTTATGAGATAAACCCAATGCACTCCAGTATGAAGCCTGCTGGTAGAATGAATTATAATTCTGTGCCCTGTTTTGATATCTTATGAGGTAAGTTAACTGAATAGTCTCTTCTCCCATGATAGTTATGATCACTTAGTATCAACAGTATGGATTTAGTGTATTTTCTTTTTATTAGGTCATTTAGTATATTGCTAATTTTTATGATGATAATGATAATGCAAACAAAGAACTCATCTTCAGTTAATAAAACTTTCAGCTCTTGCTAGCTTTGAAGTAGGAGGACAAGGTGATGATGTTAAGTAGTGTGCTTGGCATTTGTCATGTTTTCTTTAACTGCACTACCAAACTTCTGGTAGTTCCATATGGTAAATTAATTTTGCAACTTATTTTTCAGTTACTCAAGTAGCCAATTTGGGGAAATTCTGTCTAGAATAAAAATAATGTAGCTCATATGTCAAGTTGTCAGGTACAGTTCAATGTTATATAGATATATAGGCTTATAATGGATATGGGAAAAATGCAAATTAGTTTTGAGACAGTTATCAGAGATATAAGATTGTAGCTGGATCTTCATACTTGGAGTAGTGATTCTGATAGACAGGGTCATGATGTGCACACCTGCAACATATAATATGGATGTTCTTATCTAGTGGAGTGCCCAGAAAGTCTCCCTTGAGATGGACAGGTTCCTCATTTGCACATCATTAGGAAAGTAGAGTGGCCCTTGATGGAAATAACATTGTGTATAGCAAGTTGATAACTAGCTAGTTTGTTGGTGCATAATATAAGAAAAGTATAAAATTATAAAAACAGAGGTCAATAAACTACAACATGAAGACTTGGTGGAAAAGTATGGACACTCTTACACAATGGAACAAGGAAGAAGTGAAAGCCACCTACAATTGTTGAACTATGCTTCCAGATTCTCAACTGACTGAATGATAATCTCAGAAGAAAAAAAAATACTTTTTTTTATTTTATGGGATTTAATAAATGGTAAGTATAATTTTTTTAAATAATTTTATTGTGGAGTCAAAAATGTAGGAAAAAAAAGTAAAAAGGACACCAAAAAGAATAAAATACCTAGAAATAAATTTAACCAAGGAGGTGAAAGACTTGTATTCTGAAAACTATAAAACATGTATTAAAGAAATTAAAAATAACAAACAAATGGAAAGATATTCCATGCCCATGGATTAGAAGAATTAATATTGTTAAAATGTTCATACTACCCAAAGCAATCTACATATATAATACAATCCCTACCAAACTACCAACAGCATTTTCACAGATCTAGAACCAATAATACTAACATATGTGTGAAACTACAAAAGACCCTGAATAGCCAAAGTAAATTTGAGAAAGAAGAACAAAGCCAGAGATATCACAATGCCAGATTTCAAGGTATATGACAAACTGGTAGTAATCAAGCAGTATGGTACTGCTTGACAAAAATAGACACATAAATCAATGCAACAGAATAGAGAGCCTAGAAATAAACCCATACTTATATGATCAAATTAATCAATGAAAAACGAGTCAAGAATATATAATGGGGAAGACAGTCTCTTCAATAAATATTGCTGGGAAAACTGATCAGTGACATGAAAAAGAATAAAACTGGACAATTTTCTTACACTATACACAAAAATTAACTCAAAATGTATTAAAGAGCTAAATGTGATAGTTGAAACCATAAAACTCCTAGAAGAAAACAAGGCAGTAATTTATTTGATATGAGCCTTAGCAACATTTTTCTAGATATGTCTCTTCATTCAAGAGAAACAGAAGCAAAAAATTAACTTTTGGGACTACATCAAAATAAAAAGCTCTTGCACAACTAAGCAAACCATAAACAATATAAAAATGTAACCTATGAATGGGGGAAGATACCTGCAAATTATACATCCAATAAAAAGTTAATATCCAAAATATATAAAGAGCTTATACAACTCAACACCACCCTTCGCAAATAATCCATTTAAAAATGGGCAAAGAACCTGAATAGACAGTTTCAAAGAAAGCCCACAGATGGCCAACAGACACATGAAAACATACTCAACATCATTCATCATTGGGAAATGCACATCTAAACCCCAATGAGATATCATCTTACACTTGTCTGAATGGCAAGCATCAAAAAGACAAGAAATAACAAGTGTTGGTGAGGATGCGAAAAAAGGGATTGCTCGGGGTGCCTGGGTGGTTCAGTCAGTTAGGAGTCAGACTTCAGCTCATGTCATGGTCTCATGGTTCATGAGTTTAAGCCCCACGTCGGGCTCTCTGCTGTCAGTGCAGAGCCCACTCCAGATCCTCTGTCCCCCTCTCTCTCTGCCTCTCCCCTACTCTCTCTCTCTCTCTCTCTTTCAAAAGTAAACATTAAAATATTTTTTTAAAAGGTAACTCTCATGAACCATTGATGGGAATATAAGTTATTGCAGACACTGTGAAAAACAGTATGGAGGCTTCTAAAAAAATAAAAATAGAAATATCATATGATCCAGTAATTCTACTATTGGATGTTTATTAAAAAAAGAAAGAAAGAAAGAAAACACTTACTTGAAAAGATTTACACACCTCTATGCTTATTGCAGAATTTTCTATATTAGCCAAGTTGTGGAAGTAACTCAAGTGTCCATAAGTAGTAGAATGGATAAAGAAGATGATATACAGTTATACACACACACACACACACACACACACACAAACACACACACACACATATTTAAGAGGGATGGTGGGGGATGGGCAACATGGGTGAAGGGGAGTAGGAGATACAGGCTTCCATTTATGGAATGAATAAGCCACAGGGATAAAAGTTACAGCATAGGGAATATAATCAGTGTTTTTAAAAGCATTGTATGGTGACAGTTAACTACACTTGTGATGAGCAATGCATAATGTATAAAGTGTGGAATCACTATGTCGTACATCTGGCTTCTATATAGCATTGTGTGTTAACTATACTGTAGCAGGATTATCACAGAGAAAGTCATAACACTGAGACTTTTCTTTACAGGAAGCAACTTTCTTTGTGCCAGCACTGCTCAGTTGGGTTCATACCTGAAGAACTGAGCCCTGAATGCCACGTGGCATAGTTTTGTTTACATTATCTATTTCTTTGTCTCCCATAGATGATGACACACAAACATGAAGTTGATTAAGTGGTGTCATGTTACAAGGTCATGAGGGATGTTGTCACGTACGCTTATAGCCAGGTTGCCTTGAGGGTTTTTTTGTTTTTGTTTTTGTTTTTCTCCTTAGGGAGGGGACCCTACCACAATACCTCAATTAAAAAAAAAAGAATTGCTAAAAGGGCAGGATAAAAATGTAGTGATATTTTTATAGGGAGACAAAAATTTAGGTAAATGTATAAAAGTGAAGGAATATTAAGTGGGCTCTATTAACAACGGAGGAATTAAATGGGGAAAATTTATTTTATGGAACAAGGGAATGCTATGATGTTAGAAATAGAACAAAGTAAGGTAAGATGCTTAAAATTAAGGATATCATATTTGGCAGTTAAACTGTTGGGGCGCCTGGGTGGCGCAGTCGGTTAAGCATCCGACTTCAGCCAGGTCACGATCTCGCAGCCCGTGAGTTCGAGCCCCGCGTCAGGCTCTGGGCTGATGGCTCAGAGCCTGGAGCCTGTTTCCGATTCTGTGTCTCCCTCTCTCTCTGCCCCTCCCCTGCTCATGCTCTGTCTCTCTCTGTCCCAAAAATAAATAAACGTTGAAAAAAAAATTTAAACTGTTGACCAAATATAATCAGTATCAAGGGAGTAAAAGATCAATATTTACACTTTTGTAACCAAATAATTTCAGAGGAGACAAAAACATAATAGGTGTTTAAACAGTAGAATTTGGTAACATGCAAAGGCCCTAATAATGGGCTATCCACCCTACAATGAAGTAACCAGAAACCAGATGCTAAGTTAGAGCTGGTCCAGCTAGTTTCACTCTGAGGGGAGGGAGAAAGAAACTGACTTTGTGAGATGATCAAAGCATAAGTTAAAAAGAAGAGTATCTGAGTAATGCTTAAAGGGATGAATTTAGTGTGCAATTTTGAGAATGCTTTTGGATACTACAGAACTTGGTTTCATCCTACTGAATCTGGTCAAGTCAAGGCAGTTGCATATTCAAGTAATCTCATGTTTTGTTTTTTGACACTAGTAAGATGTCAAGAAAGAAATTTCAGGTGATTGATACTGGGAAAATGCTGATGCTCCTTCTCCTGTCACTTGTGAGTTAACTGAGGGACCAGAACTGTGGCAGTCGGTGCTGAGACTCTCAGTGTCTTACACATTTGCCCAGGTGCACTGCAGTGGGAGAGCAACAGAGAGCAAAGACATTAAACACACAGATTTCTAGGCTTAATATAGTTTGAAAACTTCCTTCAGGGATTTTGTTCAGGCAATCAATCCCTGATTAATTCTTCCAGGATTCTGGACTCTCATGTCTCATGTTTTTAAATTAAAAGAGAGAGAGAGAGAGAGAGAGAGAGAGAGAGAGAGAGATGCCTGACTGACTTAGTTGAGTGTCTGACTCTTGATTTCAGCTCAAGTCATGATCTCACGGTTCGTGAGTTCCAGCCCCACATCGGGCTCTGTGCTGACAGTGTGGAGCCTGCTTGGGATTCTCTCTCTCTCCCTCTCTCTTTGCCCCTCCCCACTCTCTCTCTCAAAATATATATATATATATACATATATATATTAAACTATATTGTTTATTTTACTTGTATAAAGTCATATATAATATGGTAAAAATGCCTTCTTAAACTTTCTATATTATTTTCTATAGTATGTGAAACACATAGAATCATATATTACAGTCATTTTCTGTATGCCTTATTTTTACAATTATTAATGTATAAGATCCTCGAAGGCAGGAATTAGGATACTATTGAGCACTTTGTCTTTAAACTATATATATATATAATAAATGTATATTCAGGGATTGTTTTTGAAACTTCACCAGTAAGAGGATAAAGATCTGGCTATTATATATAGCCTGTAAGAAACAAAGCCTTTAACTCTTTGACAATTCCTGAATTTACAGGCTAACCCTAAGGGCTGTATTGGTCATAACGTCAAGTTGAATATACTTTTAATATACTTTACTGGATAAGTCTAAATGTTTTGCTTTTTATCTTAAGTATGAAGGGCCCATAACTCAAAACCCACAAACCCAGTTGAGTTATTAAAAAATTTCTCTTAGGGAAAAAACAAAAACTTGGTTTATGATAGGATATTTGTTGGTGAAATTCTCTGTTTAAAAATAAAAACATAAAGCCTAGCCTTAAAAAAAAATGGAACATTAAGAAAGTATACTCAAAATTCAAATAGAATTAGTTACAAAGCATTCACAAAATTTTACCAAGCCCACTGAGAAAGGCAGTGAATGATTTCATGAGGTTTCACTTTCTTTTTTTAAATTTTTTTAATGTTTATTTATTTTTGAGAGAGAGAGACAGAAGGCAAGTTGGGGAGAGGCACAGAGAGAGAGGAGGAACAGAATCTGAAGGAGCCTCCAGGCTCTGAACTGTCAGCACAGAGCCCAATGCAGGGCTCGAACTCACAAACCATGAGATCATGACCTGAGGCGAAGTCAGACACTTAACCAACTAAGCCACCCAGGGACATGAGGCTTTACTCTTAAAATAGACTAGACATTTATTTAATATCATGCAGTTTATTATTTTAACTAGCATGACATACATGTTCCGTTGCGTCTGACATGATTAATGCGGGCACCTGCTAAAGAGATGTTGAATGATTACTCAGAAAGAGGCTAACTAATCTCCATGAAATTTTGTTCATCATAGTGATCCAGTATGTCCTACTTAATGTACACAGCAGTATCAGCATTAGCATATTTGTCTTATGAACGTATACAGAGAGAAGGTTCTGACTTGTCCTTACAGTAGGTAAAAGGCCTAATACATATGAAGAAATTTTAAAGCACTAAATATGAAGAGTTCTAAGATTAAAAATAAATCACTCTTTGTAAAATATGTTTTAAATTAACAAAAAAAGTTTTTTATGTGTAACAATTATCCCAACTTACAACTTAGAACTGGTGAAATTTCTACATTGGTGTGATTTCTTGCAACTTTTTAGCCATGTGTTTTTTTTTTTTAAACTAAGTTGAAATCCTAGTATGTATTACTATTTGTATTTGTTTTTTTCATTTAACATACACTTAACTATTCTCATGTACCTCCAACTGGACATTAAAAAAATCAATGTATCACCTGTCTTTTAAATCCAACCCCCTTCTGGTATTTCCCATCACACAAGTGACACTGCCCGTTCATTCTGTTGCTTATGACAGACACTTGAGAGCCACCCTTTGCACTGCCTCTCCCTCTACAGTACTCTTGGCTTGGCAGAGTCACTCTTGCCCCTGCCAATATCATTTTCACACAAGAGTCAGAATGAGTTTTTCAAAATTGAAATATGGTCTTGCTACTGCTCTGCTTAAAACATTTCAATGATGTTGGCTTGCTCTTTCTTAACATAGGCACTTGTGATCTAGTTCATATATCTGTTCAGCCTCATCTTTCCCACTCTGGTCTTCTTCCACTAACTCAGATATTTGAAACTCCCTTATACTCTCTGGATATCTCATAATTTGCTCCTTCTGCCTGGAAGGTCTCCCTTTGCCCTTTTCGCTTTGTTAATATTCTCAAGGGCTTACCTGAACCATGTCACTTGCTCACGAAAATCTTTCCTCTTGTGTATTCTTGATATCTTTCTTATACTTCTGCTTAGCAGAACTCATCAAAATTTAACTTCTATAACTCCTTGTGTAATATTTATTTACCTTGTGTCTCGAAAATTCTAGGATCCATGAGTACAGGAGTGCAGTTGTTTTTTTCAAACTATATATTCGGTATTTCTAGGCCAGCATCTGACACTTCTGGACACTCAATAAATTGTTGTCGTTAGTTTGAATAAATGAAAGATGGCACTGACTCTAATAACGTTTTTTTCTGACCTATTTGCTTTGAAAACTCCTTCCACTTTATTTTTGACTTATTGCTACATAGTCATATCTGTAAAACATTTTCAATGTGAAATATTATATAGGTTTTAACCTTGGAGGTCCTTATTGATCTATACTTTTTATAAATATACATTTGTATTTCCATCTGGTTTTTGTTTTAAATTTTATATCAAATTAATGCATTTATATTGAATTATTTGGTATTTTTTATAAGATTGAAAATTGTCCTCAACCATTTATTATAATGTGTCTCCATTTCTCCACTGCTCTCTGATGTCACCTGTTGTTGTATTCTTATCTATACAGGATCCATTCTACACTTCAGAGGTTTTGGAATTTATACAAATTCTTATTCTTATGTTTTTGTTTCATTTCACTGGAATTTTTGTTCATAAATGATGGCTTCTCTGTTTTGGTGGAAATTGTACCTCCCCCCCACCACCACACATACTTTGTGAGTTTTCACTATTATGTTCGTGTGTATGCTTCAGTGTTATGTGCATTGGGAAATGCTCATCCTAATGAAAATTTACCAGAAAATTAAGCAGAGACTGCAGTCTGCTTCCATTTGAACTTGGGAATTTAAGGATTTATTATTTATTATAGTGAAATGAAAGCTGCCTTGAATCTAGTTGAGCTTTCCACTAAAACCTTCCTTTAAAGTTTGTATTCGACCAAATTTTCTTGCCTACTTTTATGCAGTCCTCTTGTTGGAATAAGATACAGGATATTTTATAAGATATAACATCGCTTCTATTCGTTGGCTTTGGCTTTGCCCAGCCATAATTAGAATGGTTTAGCACAGCTGATAACCCATCTAACCTCTCCTCTGAAGAAAATGCTAGTCTGAGTTTTGAATTTTTTATTACATGTAGTTGCTAGGTGATTAGAGCATGGTATGAAAATTTTAAAAATGAATTCAATTACCACAAACCATAAAACATATAACTTTGAGCCTACTATATGCCATGATCAGTGTTAGGTAGTTATTTTTCATTAAAAAATGCAGCATTATTTTTCACAGACATAAAACAAAATTTATACTTGGATTTTGGGTTAAATAATTTCCTAAAACCTAATAAACTCTTGGGCCAGAATTTAAATCCAAATTTGATTCCAAATTATAATTTATTTTTTACTTAATCATATAGAAGTCACCTAATTATCCATACACTGTGGCACAAAATGATAAATGGTATTCCTTACCCTGTAAGGTACATTAAGAACACATTCTTTGTATTTGATATTAAGTTTTGTTAGAATTAGAAAGGATTTTGAAAATCATGTAGTACATATTGGTTGGTCTATCAGATAATACTGATATGGATAATATTGGCTATCATACTATTCCACAGATAGAGGCTTCAAATAAAGATGAAAAAAAAATGAACATAAGAAAACTGTAGGGCAGATAGAGCCTATGTTTATGCTCAGTGATAGTGAGCGAAGTATACCCTTCGCTATTTATTTCATAGGTAGCTATTAATAAAAAATATATTGGATTATAATCTTATCGAGTTTAATCAGTAATAACTGTTAAAACTAAAATGTATGGAGACCTACTAACAGTTCAGAGGGGAAGGAATCTATTATTCAATAAATCACAACCAAATGACTGCTTTGGAAATTGTAAAGAAAAATCAATACACCCATTATTTCATACCTTACCTCAAAGCAAACTTGAAGTATGTTGAATATTTACATATTTATAAAACCAGGAGAAAATAAAAATGAACATATCTTAAATCTGGGTAGAAGTAGTGGGAAGCAGATTTTCTAAGTTCAGATATAGTATAGAAAAAAGCACACAAAACAAAGATTGATAAATTTAAGCACACTGCAATAGAAAACATTCGTGTATTTAATATGCAATAAAACTAATACATATGAAAATTATTTGGTATGAAAGTAAAGTTGATAATTAAAAAATAAATCATTCAAATTTGTAATCAAAACCAAAACCTCAAAATGTAAGTGGTGAAAAAAATATAAAGTCATCATGACCAACAACTAACCTGGAAAAATCATAATACTTATTAACAAGTAAAGAAATGCTAATTAAGCCATCAGTGAAACATTTATTTTCCCTTTCAGTTTAGGAAATATTAAAGAATACTTTAGGTTGATAAAAGAGAAGTCAAATGTTTATTTTCTTTGCTGTTGTAAGTGTGATTTCTATAAACAATCTTAAAAACAATTTTGCAATATTTGTTAAGTAATTCCATAATTCCATATCCTGGGTTCTAGTAAAAAGAAATTATCCTGGGACAAAATGGGAAAACTTGAAGCAAATATGTGTTTAGTGAGGCATTACTCTTAATATTAAAATTTGGAAATAACTTTGATACCTAACAATTAGGAATATGTAGATACTGTGGAATATTCATTATTACCCAGTTCTTAAAATGATACGTTCAAAAATTAGTACCATCAATTCATTTTCATGCAGTTTTCCCTTATAATTTTAAGGAATCAAGTGCAATGCAAAATAATCTTAGTCTACTTTAATTTGGGATTTTACTAGAAAGATGGGTTGCCCCTTTTCATCAATGAAATTGATAGAAAACTTTATGAGATTATGTTTTTGGTTGTTTAAATGTTGATATATTGATTTTCCCTAGTTCCTACCTGCCTGGGCATGTAAATTACTGACATTGACATAACTCAAAATCTCCTGGACTGTGCTGCTACCTACAATTGTAGCAACTCCAGTTTCCACTGCCCACACCATCGCACAGCCCATTGCCTGCCGAGATTTCATGAAGTTTGGAGTCCTCTGGTTTCTACACGTGCTTATGACCACACCCACTTTTTTTGGGATTGCCTCTTCTCTAAGGAAGCCATTTTCTAAAAGGTGGTATTTGTGGGTGTTGTTCCAGGGTGTATGCAATAGTCACGAATCTAGCCATCTACACTGGGATCATCATGGTTTTACCACGATTGCTTTAGATTTAAGTGCTTTGTTTTTCTTCCTGAGCCCACTCCTATTCCAATGAGGTCGCAGTTTCTGCTGCTTTTTTATGGTCTTCAAGGTTGCCTTGATCAGGCCTGCTGCGTTGTGCTCTCCAGGGTATTCACATGCACTTGGAAATCCCTGAGGCACAGCCAGGAAGTTCAACTTCTTAACCAAACAGCTGGAACTTCTTCACCAGGTGCAGGGGTGCTTTCACTGCTCCTCCAGGTAAATCCATCTGTGTCCTGTGTCCCTGTTTCTGTCTCTCACTGGTCCCTGCTGCCAAGCACTCATGGTGCCAAAATAGTACAACTATATCAAAGAGAATGCAGCAAGGAAAAGAAGAAAGCTTTTTTCCCCTTAATGTCACATTTCACTAGAGGATCCCAAAGCTGTACTGCTTGTGATCCAAGGTTTTACAAAATGTACTTCCCATTTTTTTTTCTTACAGCCATTTCATTTCAAAGAACTAAATTCAAGTGACACTCTGCTGTATTCATAATCGCCAGCCTTTTTTGATGACTAAAATCTTTTTTTTACTGGCTTAACACTCTCACATCTGGCTTTATGTCTTCCACATCTTCCTAGGAATCCAGCTGTCCACTGGCAGTTCTTTCTATCACTACCAAGCAACTTTCTTGACTAGAATCTAAATGCGGACCCTCTTTCCTGGCATTCCCCACATGTATTCAGTGGGAGGCATACACACATTCTTCGCTCTGAGAAACTCTGGAGTCCAGAGCAAATCCAATGCAGCAACAACTTCTCCTGTAGGTCATCGTCAGAACATTCACTCAGTTCCTTGTTCACTTTTTAAACTTTGCAGCTGGGATTCAGGTGAGAGATTTAAGAACTGGATAAATGGTTCTCAGAACGCACTTGAGAAATGTTGGCCTTTCAATCTCTTTGTGGCTCTCATGTATCACCTTAGGGTCTCAACAAAACCTCCCTTTTAATACAAAGTTACATATACTGTTTGTCAATAAAATCCCAACCCTAGAATTCAGTCGTATGATGGGTTTTCTGGATGTTAAAGTAATAACTAATTTGACGTGTTTTATTGTTTGTATTTTAACAGAGCAGATTACATCAATGAGGTTGTCCCTAAATAGTATCTAAGTAACTTAAATGTTTTCCTGACACTTTCACAATTAGCCCCTGAAGTACATTACCAAATACACATGTTGATTTATGAGAGGCTCTAGATCAAACAACTGAACTTCAACCTTTCACAAAAGTGTTTTTACTAAGAGACAAAATTACTAGATTTCTTGAAAAAATAGATTTCCTAAATTATCACAATATCATAATGTAAATTCAGATCTAGAATAGATCAGATTATTTTTCTTTGAGTGCAATTTTTATCTTTTACTTGGATTTGCATTTAGAAACCTTCATAAATAACAACAAAATGTTAATAATACATAAAGAATGTTTCTATTAGCAGTTGTCATTATAAAAAGTTTATTGTGATAAGCCTTATGGATTAAAGTGATAGTGATGTGCTGCTGAACTTTTGAATATAGATCTAAAATAAATCAAATCTCCAATTTTTCCCCCTGGAAACAAGCGTATTGATTTGTCTTCCACATAATGTGATTTAGCTCTCTAAAACAAGATGTTTAGAGGAACCATTTTATGTTTCATTTCTAACAATTTTAGAGGCAATGGCCATGGATTTCCACTCCACCTTTATATATATATATATATATATATATATACATACACATATATATGGAATATATGTATATACATATGTGCATATATACATGCATGTGTGGAATGAATACATATATAAGCAATAAATAGATACAATACATATATGTGAACTACACATGTGCTTATATATATATGGAATGCCTATTTTGTATATGGAATACATATATAAATACATATATATGCATATGTATACTTATGTAAACATATAATCTCTGAATAAACAAAAGCAAACTAAATAATGAATTCATTTTAAATGTTTAAACATCCCTAAATTTCTGCCTATTGGTTTCTTAGCAAATTATTCCTAGTTTCTCACCTGCATTCCTTAAAATGGTAAGTAAATTTCTGTTGCTATGGTTTAGAATTTTGAACAGAAGACTGACAATTACATGATTCAAAGTAGATGACAGTTTGCCTTTTTGGAGGTAGTATTTATAGTCTAAAATAATAATTATCTGTAAGATTGTCAAGGAGTTACAAAGTTATTACAATTATTAAACACTTTTATTCATCATAGTGATTTGGAATGCGGCATTAAATGGTTAGTCTCTACCTTTGTAGTAGAAATTATACATTTTTCATATAATGAGTGAGGCAAAAGATTGAAAAGAGAGAAATCCAAATAAATTAGGCACTGACAATTAAATAATAGATATCTTAGTATAGAAGACTTGGCATAGTGATCAAACCAATGGTATATCCTTTCCATGATTCAATTTCTTAGTAATTCTGGCCAGTTAATATAATGGCACATTTAGGATGGCAGCACAAATATATTAATGGCCTGGTTTTGTCCATTGACTAGGAATTTAACTTAACTCTTTATTCTATATAATACTTGGTGCTGTAGAAATCTGTAATAATCCTATCTACTGTGTTAAGGATCTTTCATTTGACTTATTTTTAAATGGCCTCTTTCATGATTCATAAGAAAAAAACCATTAAAGCATTCTGGGATTATCTATATAAGTCCATGTAAATAATATCAATATCCCTCATAATTCTATAAACTTAATTTATCTGTCATTCAATCTTCTTATTTCCAAAATAAAAATCTTCTTTGATCTTGTCTAATAGAAGAATATAGTTATTCTCTTGATTGTCTTACTCTTATATCTTTCCTTTCTCTGTTTTTGTTTTTATTTTGTTTTGAGTTTTAGTAAATGGTGATCCCAAACTGTATTCAGGTATTATTTTGAGGCCTTAGTGTGGGAGGAGCCTAAGTCAGTGTGATTTAATGAAAAAATATATTTGTTTTTGATCAAAATCTTGGCTCTCCTCATTACCAGGCATGACCTTATGCAATTTATTTTGCCTCTTGTCCCTTACTTTTGTTATTTATAAAATATAATAATACTTTCCTCATTGAATTTTTATCATATGTAAATGAGATGCCATATAAGTAGTATTTAGACATGTTGCATAGAAGCTCAACGAACAGCAACCATTATTATAGCCATTATTATTAGACCAAATAAAGGACAAAGCATAACTGTTCTACCACCTGCCCTCAGGAGCATGTAATATTGTTGTTTGTTTGTTTGTTTCTGTTCATCCTCACCAGAAATGCTGATACAAGAGCCAGAGCCATGATCTTAGATGCATGTTCTTTATTCCTGAAAATCCATTTCTGAGACTGTTTCTATCTCCTCCACTTGTGAATATAGAGTAACTGCTTACTTGTTAGATGACTAGGCCTAGAAAGACCAAGATTTTACTAATTGTTAGGGAAAGTGCTTCTGTTCTTGCACATGTGGATAGATTTTTTTAATTAACTTTTTCTTACCATCTGAGTTTTAGAATAGGCATAGACTACAAAAAAAGTGGAAATAGGGTCCTTGATTTTGTCTTTAACCTAGACAAAAGAGTGCCTCATCAGTCTAGCTCATAAAAAAAAATCACATCAGACTTTGGTGACAAAGTATAATAGTAAGAAAGATGTGTAGAATTGGACTTGAACTCTGAATATGTATTTCTTTGGGGGATCTTAAAAAGGACTTGACACTAATCGAAAAAGACTATGTTTTTATATGACTTATGAAAATCCATGGTCAAATATTTAATAGAGTCCATATGATAGAGCATTTGGTTTATTGTTTGTTATTTTTTACTCTGTGTCTCTAAGCTAGGCTGGCCAATTCTCAAACAGTATGGTTGGTCAGTGGTTAGTAAAAATACACATAGAGTTACTTTCAGCATTAACTCTCACTTTCTGTTTCTTTCCATCTTTAGCTTCTCTAATGTTGTATTTGTCTCAGTGACTGAATTTGTCTTCCTTAGCTTTGATCTTTGATACACACCCTAGGGTATAAGTTTCATTTATTCATTTAGTCTTATAAACAAACAAAAGCTACAATGTGATTAAAAGTTTGACCTTCTAGGTAACCACTGCCAGATCTCTGGGCTGCAACTCCCTTGGTAAATGGTCCAGATGGACATAGACTGGACACCCTCACAGAATGATCTGAATCCTGTTATGTTTTAAAACACATTTTACTGTAAAAATGAAGCACACATATTGAAAAGTACACAAGACAAAAATGTAAGTTTATGAGTTATCATAAAGTGAACAAATTTACTCACTAAGAGGAAGATATAGAGTATGCTGGCACTCTTGAAGCTCCCTTTTTGTCCTAGTCCCGTTTGTCCATTCTTACAAAGATAACCAGTATCTTGGCTTTTATAATAACCCTTGTCTGATATTCTTGATGGTATTGTTACATAATTATGCATTCTTAAGTATTAGAATTAAGTTTCCCAGATTTTTAAATTTTATTTCAAAAGAAACACACAGCATGTATTTTTATTTCGCTTCTTTCATGAATTATTTTGTGTGGCATTTATTCTTGTTTGTGGGAGTTGTTGATTACTTCTCCATTGTGTGCATATTTCATAATTTAAGTACTCATTCTAGTTTCTTGGACATTTAAGTTAGTTGCTAATATTGACTAATATCCTAAGTATTCGTATTCATATCCTTTCATACATATGATTGCATTATTCTTTTGGATGTATTCCTAGGTGCGGACTTACCACATCAGGAGGTAAAAGTATGTTCCGCTTTAACAGACAATGCCGAAAGTTTTCCAGAGGATTATATCAATGTACATTCCAACCACCAATGTCTGAGACTTTCCATTACTATACATCTTCTTCAACTTTTGGAATTTTCTGACGTCTTAATGTTGCTATTTTAATGGGTCCATAAAAATCATTCATTTTAGTTCTAATTGGCATTTCTCTGATAATAGTGAGCATCATTTTAGATATTTATTGGACATGTAAAATTGGGCTATTTGATGAAATATTTGTTTAACTGTTTTGTCCAGACCCTACTGGATTCTTTATCTTTTTTTTTTTTTTTGGTACAAGGAGTTCTTTATATATTTTGGATATCTTAGATTATAAGGTAGATGTTTAAAAATGAAATATTACTATTTGATATGCTTAAGTATCCAAAAATTTCAATTATATAATTTTGGCTTCATTTAAACATCCTCATGGATTAACTTAATAATAAATAAATGGAGTAAATTTTAACTTAAAATAAATATACACCAATAAAAATACTGAATTTATATTTTAGGATATGATTCCTATTTAACATTTGACTTAAACACCGAATACCACTAAAAGCAAAAGTTGAAAACCACTGCATCCAGAAAACAAACAAAATCCACGTGAACTTATCAGGGAGATTTAAGTTTTTTCTAGATTGATGCTAAAAAATGCCACTTCCTTCTTAAAGATACACACATTATAAGTTTCCGGAATATCTTTTAAAATTGGGCTTATTAATTTCTAGATCGTGGATTGTGAGGGAATCCTCAGAATGGCTTTATGGTTTTCTGGAGCCCTTGCACATTTCTGCAAAATTGTCTATATTTGAGGGGGGCAGTTTGGAGAAGAATGCATCAAAGCCTTAATTACACCTCCACTTTCAGTATCCCCAATAAAAGTATATTGCAGAATCAAAGGAATTTTGATTTTCCCAGCCCCAAGCAAAAGAGAACTGCAGGAAGGGCTATGGCTTTTATAACTTTGCGGGCTTTCTATTGGTTACAGAAGCACCCCCCTATTTGTTAAGGTGCTTTTCAGATTTTGATCGCATTATTGTCATTGAAGGAGTCTGATACTAGTTGTCCTTCTAGGTTCTGTGTAGGAATATTAAACCTCTGCCTTCAGGGAATACAAAGATTCAAGCAAGTGCTTAATATTTAGAACTCAGCATCTTTTCAGATTGGTTAAATTACTCTGAATATGTCACCTTACACAAGTAACTTTGAAGGTGACAATGGCCACCACAGATAGCTATTGAAGAATTGGTCTTTAATTTTATTTAATTAATTAAATAATTTAAATTTAAACAACCACATGTGACTAATGTGTACCACTTTGAACAGTGCAGGTCTAGAAAATTACCTGCCTAGAAAAATTTCTGAAGCATTTCTTGTAGGAACCATGTTGACAAGCTGCCATTCTTCAAGCATAATGGCGGTTTCAGAAAATTCCAAATTCTATACTACTTTTTGAAACTTTATATTGATATTTCTCAAAATGTCCTGGTCTTTTGATTTATTTATATCTGTTATATTGATATTTAGTGTCCCTATTAAAAGTAATGGAATAGGGGCGCCTGGGTGGCTCAGTCGGTTAAGCGTCCGACTTCGGCTCAGGTCATGATCTCACGGTCCGTGAGTTTGAGCCCCGCATCGGGCTCTGTGCTGACAGCTCGGAGCCTGGAGTCTGCTTCGGATTCTGTGTCTCCCTCTCTCTCTGACCCTCCCCCATTCATGCTCTGTCTCTCTCTGTCTCAAAAATAAACATTAAAAAAAATTAAAAAAAAATAAATAAAAGTAATGAATAGCCTAAACTTTTACATGAGTTAATTTTCTCATTTGTGTTTCTCATTTATTGCTTTTTTCAAAAGAATTACTAAAAAGAAATCACCAAAAGATCTGATGGACATAATTTATTGGGTTTTATTCCTATATCATGTCATTCTTTTTGCACAAAGTTTAACAAGTGGTCCCAATTAACAATTAAAAAAAAAAAGAAAGAAAGAAAACTTGCTTTAGAACTTGAATGGCTATATTAAAATAGATATTTGTCTTTTGCCAATATATTTCCTCAGTTTTATATGGCATTTAGCCCATGACAGTTTGCTATCTTATTTTATTCATTCTCTCACTTTTTAAAAGGTATGACTTAGGGGCGCTTGGGTGGCGCAGTTGGTTAAGCGTCCGACTTCAGCCAGGTCACGATCTTGCGGTCCGTGAGTTCGAGCCCTGCGTCGGGCTCTGGGCTGATGGCTTAGAGCCTGGAGCCTGTTTCCAATTCTGTGTCTCCCTCTCTCTCTCTTCCCCTCCCCCATTCATGCTGTCTCTCTGTGTCCCAAAAATAAATAAAAAATGTTGAAAAAAAAAAAGGTATGACTTAAAAAAAATAATGACAATTTATCTGACAGTTGACAATGTGAACTATTAGCAGTGGATTTTCTGTTTCAACATTTGACCTTTTGGTACAAATAACACACTAAAAAGATGTTTCTTAAAATAATATACCCAATAGTTTTCATTTAAAAAATAATGTTGTTTTGAGGTCTCCTGGGTGGCTTAGTAGATTAAGTGTCCAGCTTTAGCTCAGGCTATGATCTCACGGTCTGTGAGTTCAAGCCCTGCATCGGGCTCTGTGCTGGCAGCTCAGAGTCGGGGCCTGCTTCAGATTTTGTGTCTCATTCTCTCTCTGCCCCTTCCCCACTTGCACACACTCTCTCTCTCTCTCTCTCAAAAATAAAATAAAAACATTAAAAAAAATATTGTTTTTAATATTTTCTTACTGCTTGTATTTTCCTGTAGTTTCACTTTTCAAAAACTGGTGAGCATATATGTGTTTTTTTTTAAATTTTCATTTATTCTTCTGAATGTTGGCTTGTGTTGTTTCAATATTATTTAGAGTGAAACTTTCTGTACTCATTTTTGCTCTTTACTTAAAGTCAAATTCAATATCCTGGCTTGCTTTGTGGGTCTAAATAAATTTGTTTAAGGAAGCACGCTAACTTACCTTAAAACCTTAATTCAGCATTACATCATAGTAGAGTAGTCCATGAATCTTTGTGTTAAAAAGACAATTTAAGCTTCCTAGTACTTTAACTACAGTTTTCTAACTCTCATTAACTTGTTGAGATAGTTCATCTATAGAATAACTATATCTGTTGTACTAAGGACTATTAGTCTATAATTATTAAATTGTTGGAGTGTTTAAAATATTAAATGGTCGGTTTGAATCTTTGTAGGGTTAATATTATTCCCAAGCATGAATTTTGAGAAAAAACAGAACACACTTAATTACTCAGGAGAAAATAGTGCTCAAAACAACAAGAAAATAAAATGGGGGAAATGGGAACAGAGAGATGGGCGTGTGAATTACAAGGTTTCACAGTATCACAGAGGAGTAAAAGCAAGGAATACAATTTCTTTTTGTGGATACCGACATTTTCCCAAACTTTTTGTTTCGATTTGATTTTTCTATCCATTTCTCCTTTTTCTGATAACTCATTCATATTCAGAAAGTTAATGAAATTATCAACTTACTAGTAAACTTTACTATACCATATCAAATAATTTGAGAAAATATTCTTACTGGTCAGGAAATGCTTATCAAACCAACCAAACAACTAAAAAATGAACATCTTCCCTAATTTTGAAAACACCTTTTAATTCACAGATTTTACATTGTTTGAATCATTTAGTTAAGATGCTTGGAATAAGAGAAACCATAATCATAGCTATTTCAGAGAATACTTCAAAACTTAAAGAATGTAATCTCAATCTTACAATAAACTGAAAAATTTAGCAACAGATAATTTCACTTCTCTGTGTTCATTCAGTAGACTGATAAATCTTAGAATGTGGATTTGCAAGATTCTATGTTATGTTGACAAATGAGCCATACTTATGCTTAATTCACATCATTCAACGTAACTCCAACATGAAATGCCAACCTGTGATCTGGGTTTTGCAGCCTTATGTTAATCATAAACACACACCTAATGTTAACAGGGAAAAATAAGCAAGAATTTCTATTAATACTAAGGTAGTTTGTATTTTTAACATTTATCTTGAAACATCCTGAAATGGCAGGGTTGACTTTCGCTCTTTCATTTTGCTTCCTTCATTTCTCCTATTCTCCTTTTGAAATACACTCTCAAGACATTAGTGAAACTGATAACAGAAGCAAAATTATTAGAAGTCATTATGTCAGACAAAAAGCCAAAGCACATACCAACAGTGATCTCACATGAAGACTTTAAAAAATATTCTCATTGACATCATAACTTTTCTTCCTAATCATCAAAATGGTTCAATTATTTAAAAAATAAGTAAATTTTCCAAAACTGTGCTAGGATTTTTTAAAGGGTAGAACTTTTTAATAGATCTCAGAGAACTTAAACAAGCAGAACTGCCCATAACTTCACATCATCATTCTTTTTGTTGTTAAAGGCAACAATCAGTGATAATGTTGGCAGCTAATAGCGTAACAGTTAAGATTTGACATCGACCTCTGACAGCACATTTTAGCTTCCATTTATTACTGAGACATCAGCTAACAAAGATCGGAAGGGACAGTCTGCCCCTCCCACATCCACTTTGGTGTGTTACAGCAGAAATAAATTGATTTAAGTGACAAAGTCTCAATTACCACTGTTCTTTTCACGCAATATTTAATGGATTCTAAATCTGTGGAGAGAATCATACTCAGACAGTGTCTAATTCTAAATAGCATCGTAACCATAAAAATGTGACTCCTCTGTCAGCCCAACATAGGCCTCCTATGGAAGATTTTAAAAGAACCATGCACAGAGCTGCAAATATTTCATTTTAACTTCCATCCCATCCCATGCTGTGATGTTTTCCTTGTTCCTTATGTGCGGGTCAGTCTGCATATTTCCCACAGAATTCCCGCAGAGGACCTTTGACTTGTACACGAAGTTATAAAAACATTTGGTTGAGCTAGGCTACGAAATAAGGAGACACATTCCAAAACTTTACCCTGTAAAATCCTATGAAAATAGTTACAAAGAGAAAGCTAATTACCTGAGTGAGAAGTTGCCTTTATTCAATTTCTTTATTGTAATTTTTAAAATGTTTCCACAAATCCCATGGAAACTACTATCAGTAACTTAAAATCAAAATACACACATGTAAATATATTTTCTTTGCCTACGTTGGTGGCCTGAAGACGGTAATGGGGGAAAAAGTTGTTTTGAGTGAACTCTGATATCAAGAATGGTACTACATCCTCTACATGGCATAGTCAAGAGTGTTCTTACTTTCCTTTGAGGTAAGTAGATTTTTGTGTGAGTGCAAGTTAGAGGGGTGGCAGTTGGTGTTTATTACGTGGCTATTTGGTTCATAATATTGAAATCAGCATGTTCTAGAAGTGAAGATATTAATTAATTAAAACAAGGAAAGTCACCTTCTTTAAACCAATTAAAAACAAAGTATCACAGAGTGGTTTTTGGTTTTCTCAAGGCCTAGTTATTAAATCTGTTCTTAATTGCTGTAACACATATCCCTAACTTCAAAAGTCACTTCAGGAATTTTGGCATTACCACATGTGATATTACAATCTTTTTGGTTTTCTGAACAGGTATATTAGGGATAATATTAATATTAAATTAATTTAATATTAGTGCTAAATTGAAGCTGTGCAACAACATGTGGTGAGGTGAGGAGATAGAACGTTCACTGCCTAGCTTCCTAAGCTAATTGGCTTCCCGGTGTTTTGCCTTTCAAAAGGACACCCTAGAGTGCCCCGCAGTTCTGCACCACTCCAGGGACTATCCAAAATGATGAAATGGAAGAATTCCCCTCAAAAAAACATCCAGGAAATAATGACAGCTAACGAACGGATCAAAAATGATTTAAACAATATAACAGAAAGTGAATTTAGAATAATAGTCATAAAATTAATCGCTGGGCTTGAAAACAGTATAGAGGACAGCGGAGAATCTATTGCTACAGAGATCAAGGGACAAAGGAACAGCCAGGAGGAACTAAAAAAATGCTATTAATGAGCTGCAAAATAAAATGGAGATGACCACGGCTCGGATTGAAGAGGCAGAGGAGAGAATAGGTGAACTAGAAGATAAAATTATGGAAAAAGAAGAAGCTGAGAAAAAGATAAAAAAAATCCAGGAGTACGAGGGGAAAATAAAAGAACTAAGTGATGCACTAAAGAGAAATAATCTACGCAAAATTGGTATTCCAGAGGAGGAAGAGAGAGGGAAAGGTGCTGAAGGTGTACTTGAAGAAATAATAGCTGAGAACTTCCCTGATATGGGGAAGGAAAAAGGCATTGAAATCCAAGAGGCACAGAGAACTCCCTTCAGTCGTCACTTGAATCGATCTTCTGCACGACATATCATAGTGAAACTGGCAAAATACAAGGATAAAGAGAAAATTCTGAAAGCAGCTGGGGATAAACATGCTCTAAAATAGAAAGGGAGACCTATAAGACTTGTGACCAATCTCTCTACTGAAACTTGGCAGACCAGAAAGGAATGGCAGGAGATCTTCAATGTGATGAACAGAAACATATGCAGCCGAGAATCCTTTATCCAGCAAGTCTGTCATTTAGAATAGAAGGAGAGATAAAGGTCTTCCCAAACAAACAAAAACTGAAGGAATTCGTCACCACTAAACCAGCCCTACAAGAGATCCTAAGGGGGATCCTGTGAGACAAAGTTCCAGAGACATCACTACAAGCATGAAACCTACAGACATCACAATGACTCTAAACCCATATCTTTCTATAATAACACTGAATGTAAATGACTAAATGTGCCAACCAAAAGATATAGGGTATCAGAATGGATAAAAAAACAAGACCCATCTATTTGCTGTCTACAAGAGACTCATTTTAGACCTGAGGGCACCTTCAGATTGAAAGTGAGGGGATGGAGAACTACCTATCATGCTACTGGAAGTCAAAAGAAAGCTGGAGTAGCCATACTTATATCAGACAAACTACACTTTAAATTAAAGGCTGTAACAAGAGATGAAGACGGGCATTATATAATAATTACAGGGTCTATCCATCAGGAAGAGCTAACAGTTATAAATGTCTATGCACCGAATACCGGAGCCCCCAAATATATAAAACAATTACTCATAAACATAAACAACCTTATTGATAAGAATGTGGTAACTGCAGGGGACTTTAACACCCCACTTACAGAAATGGCTAGACACACGGTCAATAAAGAAACAAGGGACCTGAATGATACATTGGATCAGATGGACTTGACAGATATATTTAGAACTCTGCATCCCAAAGCAACAGAATATATTTTCTTCTTGAGTGCACATGGAACATTCTCCAAGATATCACATACGGGGTCACAAAAGAACCCTTCATAAGTATACAAGAATTGAGATCATACCATGCATACTTTCAGACGACAATTCTATGAAGCTTGAAATCAACCACAGGAAAAAGTCTGGAAAACCTCCAAAAGCATGGAGGTTAAAGAACACCCTACTAAAGAAGGAGTGGGTCAACCAGGCAATTAGAGAAGAAATTAAAAAATATATGGAAACAAACAAAAAAGAATATACAACAATACAAACTTTGGGATGCAGCGAAGGCACTCCTGAGAGGAAAATACATTGCCATCCAGGCCTATCTCAAGAAACAAGAAAAATCCCAAATACAAAATCTAACAGCACACCTAAAGGAAATCGAAGCAGAGCAGCAAAGACACCCCAAACCCAGCAGAAGAAGAGAAATAATAAAGATCAGAGCAGAAATAAACAATATAGAAACTAAAAAAACCTGTAGAGCAGATCAATGAAACCAAGAGTTGGTTTTTTGTAAAAAAGTAAACAAAATTGACAAACCTCTAGCCAGGCTTCTCAAAAAGAAAAGGGAGATGAGCCAAATAGATAAAATCATGAATGAAAATGGAATTATTACAACCAATCCCTCAGAAATACAAACAATTATCAGGGAATAGTATGAAAAATTATATGCCAACAAACTGGACAACCTGGAAGTAATGGACAAATTCCTAAACACCCACACTCTTCCAAAACTCAATCAGGAGGAAATAGAAAGCTTGAACAGACCAGCGAAGAAATTGAATCAGTTATCAAAAATCTCCCAACAAATAAGAGTCCAGGACCAGATGGCTTCCCTGGGGAATTCTACCAGGCATTTAAAGCAGAGATAATACCTATCCTTCTCAAGCTATTCCAAAAAATACAAAGGGAAGAAAAACTTCCAGACTCATTCTATGAAGCCAGTATTACTTTGATTCCTAAACCAGACAGAGACCCAGTAAAAAAAAGAGAACTACAGGCCAATATCCCTGATGAATATGGATGCAAAAATTCTCAATAAGATACTAGCAAATCAAATTCAACAGCATATAAAAAGAATTATTCACCATGATCAAGTGGGATTCATTGCTGGGATGCAGGGCTGGTTCAACATTTGCAAATCAATCAATGTGATGCATCAGATTTATAAAAGAAAAGATAAGAACCATATGATGCTGTCAATCGATGCAGAAAAGGCCTTTGACAAAATTCAGTACCCTTTCTTAATAAAAACCCTCGAGAAAGTCGGGATAGAAGGAACATACTTAAACATCACAAAAGCCATTTATGAAATGCCCACAGCTAACATCATCCTCAATGGGGAAAAACTGAGAGCTTTATCCCTGAGATCAGGAACACGACAGGGATGTCCACTCTTACCGCTGTTGTTTAACATAGTGCTGGAAGTTCTAGCATCAGCCATCAGACAACAAAAGGAAATCAAAGGCATCAAAATTGGCAAAGATGAAGTCAAGCTTTCACTTTTTGCAGATGACATGATATTATACATGGAAAATCAGATAGACTCCACCAAAAGTCTGCTAGAACTGATACATGAATTAAACAAAGTTGCAGGATACAAAATCAATGTACAGAAATCAGTTGCATTCTTATACACTAACAATGAAGCAACAGAAAGACAAATAAAGAAACTGATCCCATTCACAATTGCACCAAGAAGCATAAAATACCCAGGAGTAAACCTAACCAAAGATGTTAAAGACCTGTATGCTGAAAACTATAGAAAGCTTATGAAGGAAATTGAAGAAGATATAAAGAAATGGAAAAACATTCCGTGCTCATGGATTGGAAGAATAAATATTGTGAAAATGTCAATACTACTCAAAGCTATCTACACATTCAATGCAATCCCAATCAAAATTGCACCAGCATTCTTCTCGAAGGTAGAACAAGCAATCCTAAAATTCATATGGAACCACAAAAGGCCCCGAAGAGCCAAAGGAATTTTGAAGAAGAAGACCAAAGCAGGAGGCATCACAATCCCAGACTTTAGCCTCTACTACAAAGCTGTAATCATCAAGACAGCATGGTATTGGCACAAAAAGAGACACAGAGACCAATGGAATAGAATAGAAACCCCAGAACTAGACCCAGAAAAGTATGGCCAACTCATCTTTGACAAAGCAGGAAAGAACATCCAATGGAAAAAAGACAGTCTCTTTAACAAATGGTGCTGGGAGAACTGGACAGCAACATGCAGAAGAATGAAACTAGACCACTTTCTTACACCATTCACAAAAATAAACTCAAAATGGATAAAGGACATGAATGTGAGACAGGAAACCATCAAAACCCTAGAGGAGAAAGCAGGAAAAGACCTCTCTGATCTCAGTCGTAGCAATTTCTTACTTGACACATCCCCAAAGGCAAGGGAATTAAAAGCAAAAATGAACTATTGGGACCTTATGAAGATAAAAAGCTTCTGCACAGCAAAGGAAACAACCAATAAAACTAAAAGGCAACCAACGGAATGGGAAAAGATATTTGCAAATGATGTATCGGACAAAGGGCTAGTATCCAAAATCTATAAAGAGCTCACAAAACTCCACACCTGAAAACAAATAACCCAGTGAAGAAATGGGCAGAAAACATGAATAGACACTTCTCTAAAGAAGACATCCAGATGGCAAACAGGCACATGAAAAGATGCTCAACATCGCTCCTGTCAGGGAAATACAAATCAAAACCACACTGAGATATCACCTCACGCCAGTCAGAGTGGCCAAAATGAACAAATCAGGAGACTATAGATGTTGGAGAGGATGTGGAGAAATGGGAACCCTCTTGCACTGTTGGTGGGCATGCAAGATGGTGCAGCCACTCTGGAAAACAGTGTGGAGGTTCCTCAAAAAATTAAAAATAGATCTACCCTATGACCCAGCGGTAGCACTGCTAGGAATTTACCCAAGGGATACAGGAGTACTGATGCATAGGGGCACTTGTACCCCAATGTTTATAGCAGCACTCTCAACAATAGCAAAATTATGGAAAGAGCCTAAATGTCCATCAACTGATGAATGGATAAAGAAATTGTGGTTTATATCCACAATGGAGTACTACGTGGCAATGAGAAAGAATGAAATATGGCCCTTTGTAGCAACATGGATGGAACTGGGGAGTGTTATGCTAAGTGAAATAAGCCATACAGAGAAATATGTTTTCACTCTTATGTGGATCCTGAGAAACTTAACAGAAACCCATGGGGGAGGGGAAGAAAAAAAAAAGAGGTTAGAGTGGGAGAGAGCCAAAGCATAAGAGACTCTTAAAAACTGAGAACAAACTGAGGGTTGATGGGAGGTGGGAGGGAGGGGAGGGTGGGTGATGGGTATTGAGGAGGGCACCTTTTGGGATGAGCACTGGGTGTTGTATGGAAACCAATTTGACAATAAATTTCATATATTGAAAAATAAATAAATAAAAATAAATCCTCCCCCCCAAAACAAAACAAAACAAAAGGACACCCTAATGAAGGGTGAGTTTACTATGATAGCATACTCCCCGTTTGGGTTGAAAGAGTTTGTCAATGCTGGGTTTTATGGGAAAGGAAAAGGCTTTGCCGCTGTTAAGCACACCTGTCCAGTGGTCTTTCATATATAACTTATCCTTTCATGAAGTTTGATGAAACATTTTCGAGATGAAAAATGAAATTTTGAAACTTATACACCATGGCTCTTTATAAAATATCACCATTCTTCTTCCTGCCTTCCTGCAGCACTCCCTATAGCTTTGAAAGCTTTTGGTAGACATCCTGTAATGCTTAATGTCCAGATGGTCAGAACATTCCAGAAGACCTGAAGGAGGGGAACATGTATTCCAGGGCTAGGACATAGACCAACACATACCACTCCTATTGACTGTGTG
The DNA here is from genome assembly GCF_016509475.1 of Prionailurus bengalensis. Lineage (NCBI taxonomy): Eukaryota > Metazoa > Chordata > Mammalia > Carnivora > Felidae > Prionailurus > Prionailurus bengalensis. The sequence continues at coordinate 84,207,305 of NC_057349.1, forward strand.
TCCCTTTCAGGTTTTCTGTCCCTTTAATCTTTCTCTTTCCTTATGCTTCCTTTTATTTAAACATTTAATTTAATTTTTAATTTATTTTAGTTTATTAAAAGAAAACTTTTTAAACATTTATTTATTTTTGAGACAGGGAGAGAGAGAGCATGAACAGGGGAGGGTCAGAGAGAGGGAGACACAGGATCTGAAACAGGCTCCAGGCTCTGAGCTGTCAGCACAGAGCCTGATGCGGGGCTCGAACCCACGGACCGCGAGATCATGACCTGAGCCGAAGTCTGATGCTTAACCGACTGAGCCACCCAGGCGCCCCTATTTTATTTTATTTTTTAAGAGAAAGAGATAAAGAGAGTAGGGAGAGGGGCAGAGGGAGAGAGAAAGAATCTTTTTAGAAAATGTTTATTTATTTTTGAGAAGAGAGAGCCAGCAAGGGAGAAGCCGAGAGAAAGAAGGAGACAGAATCCCAAGCAGGCTCCACACTGTCAGTGCAGAGCCCAGTGCGGGGCTTGAACTCACAAACTATGAGATCATGACCTGAGCTGAAATCAAGAGTCAGATGCTCAATCAACTGAGGCACCCAGGTGCCTTTCTTTATGCTTATACTATGTCCTTTGAATATCTATCCAGTTCTAAAGGTTTCCAAAGTTTGTGTTTTTTAACATACATCTTATATATATATAATTTCCTAAAATTAAGAGAAAGGAATAATATGTGCTATGCCATTCTATGTTTTCTTATCAAAAATGACAAACAGATATGTATAAACTCATTTTTATTTTTCTTTCTGTGAAACACATCTAGTTGAGTTATATGACTCATAAGCCAAATGAGAAATTTTATCTTTTCACAAATAATGACCTACATTTGACTCTCCGTGGAGCTTAAAGAGGGTAGACATAAATGGAACTGTTCTGAAAATTTTTATCTTTTAAGGTACTCAGAAGATGTAACTATTCATATGATTAGAGCCCCAAAATCCAAGATTTAATAAATTTCCTTTATTTTTTGAAACTCTATCAAATGTAAACAGTGATAATGAATTAGTTGTTGTTTATCAAATATTAACAGTATTCTTTCTTTTTCACTAACTTTTTTTTTTGGCAAGATTCATTTTTTTAGGTAAACTCCATCATGACATATTGTAGTCAAATAATTGGGAACATCTTTTAATGTCAGGAAGACCCTAATATTCATTCATGCTTTCATTCAATTGTAAAAGAATATTAATTAAGCAAACAATATGTGAGGTACATTGCACCAGGATACGTTAGGTGATAAAATTATGTAGACAATCTGGTCCCTGGTTCCAAGAAGCTTACACTTAAGAAAAAATGAATTCCAAAATAATTATGAATGAGAGTAGACAATACTGTTAAAAATGAAGTTCAGGAAAGTCTATGAGACTAAAGAGTCAGAGTCAACAATTAGATTTGTCAAAGGAAATAAGGTGTGAAATAACATATGAGCTAGATACAGAAGAATGTGTAGAGCTCAACAGGTGGAGGCCAATAGAAGGGGAATATTATGAGCAAAGGCAAGGTAGTGGAAACATTTGTTCAGCAACAAAACAGCTCTGGTGAAATGTTCTACATGGAGCAGTGGTGAATTTTAGCTAAAAAGGTTGACTTAGGTGTTAAAAACCTGGAATTTCAAAACTACATGTCTCTACATAGTTCGGTAAGCAAAAGGGAAAAATTAGATCCTTCTAAATCTGAAAGTGAGTTGCCTTGAAAAAATTATTACACATTGACTGTACTTTGTTAAATGTAGAGATAGGTAATTATACATCACAGGAAATGATACAAGTGAGTTAAAATTTTTATCTTTCATATTAGAGAATCAATACATACCATCTCGAGTAGATGAGTCAAGAAAAAGAGGAAAAACCCTAATATTTAGAATTATCGAAGTAACTACTAGAAGAATGAAAAATAGAATCCTAAAGAGGACATCTCAGAGAAATGAGATTGGAAGTAGTAAGACGTGGAAATGGATTGTGTTACTTCTTAAGTTCTTACCGAAAAGGGAGTAAAGGATAAGAATAACTCTCAAATACATAGCTCTAGCACAAACATCTCCACTGAGATATAGACTCACATACCTAACTGTTATATGAATATAAGCTTACATGTCTATTCATCCCATTAAAATATAAATTCTATGAAACTGGAGCCATTGACTGTCTTGTTCACTGATTCATGTCCAATTCTTGGCCCATAATAGTATGTGGCCATAATAGGCACTGGATAAATATTTTGCCAATATATAGTCCTCTCAAACTTAGTGTACCTATTAAAAAATCATTATTTCCTTTACCACAGATGGGTTTCATTACTCTTAAACTTTTGGTGCCTCAAATTTCTCACAGTAGCATGTAAAAAATGGCCAACAATGCTTTAATAATAATTTAATGAAAGAAGAACACAAAGTCTTTGAGTAACTTTCAAGTAAACAGTATTTTATTTTAAAAACTGTTTCCTTTTTTTAAAAACTGTTTCCTTTTTTAAAAGTGCCCATTTATACTTCAAGGTTAATGCCTGTTTGGTTTTTTGTTTTGTTTATATTTATTTATGCATCTATCTATTTATACATTGAAACTCATTGGCCAATATCAACAGAATTTCAGTAGCTATGATTACTTGTTTTGTGACTTAATAAACTGAACAGAGCATGAAGAAGAAAAGAAGAGAAAAATGTAGTGTATTTAATAATTATTTTCTGACAGCCAGAATTTTAAAAACATTCTGGTGACAGAATTACTATTTTCCTCTGAAAAAATAGTTTTCATAGTTTTCAACAGTTAGGTGGATTGACAAAGCCCCTGATTATAAGGACGGGTATATAGCAAAAAAACAAAACAAAGAAACAAAAAAAAATTAAAACATTTTTAGCACCAGAGAGACACATAATAACCCACCTATAACCTCTGATATGCAATATTTGCAAAGGTTTTGAAGAGAGATGGAGAGAGTGGGGTGGGAGTAAAGAAAATGCAGGAATGTAGTAATAAAAGATAAAGTGGATGTGAGTGATATAATCTTACTACTGGATTAAGCAAGAATTTAAGCTTTTGACAAAGAGAGAGGTGGCCTCCCTTCCCTGACCTACCCTTCCTTCAGGCTCAACCACTGCCTCCCTTCTTCAGGACCTGGGCTTCCTAATGTCGGAGGCTCTCCTCCAGCCCCTCTTCGCAGGAAGGATAATGGGGGATGTGGCCTATAGGATCTTTCCTTTCTCCCCTTTCTCTTAATTACCTTTCATACTCTGCTTTAAGACTTCTTGATTGTCAATCTCTGTCACATCCAGTGATTATTTTGGTTTCTGTTCCTCTCTAAGTGCCCAAAAGGTTTAGAACCAACATTTCCTTCCTTTCACTACCTTCTTTTTTGGAGGCAGATGGAAGAGACTGAAATTGGTGGGGGAGACGTGGGAGGTGCATTAATAAAGAGGAAATCATCAACCTGAAAAAAAAAAGAATTTAAGCTTTATGCCTTTCAGTTTCAAGAATCATTACATTCTTGTTTGGGCTCAGGCAAATAGTTTGAGAGTGGAGTAGTCTGCAACTCGAGATATCCCATATGTTCTCAGGTTCATCCCAGCCTTATTGGAGAGCAATTTTTTTAGCTAAATTCTGAGGGAAAATAGGATATTAACATTCCATTTCATTATTTTTCAGTAATATGTTTATTTTTGGCCTTCTTAGAGGATAATATAATAAGGAAGTGATTTGCTGTTAATCTATTAGAAATTGAGAAAGATAATTGGAAAATAATTATGATATTTCAATTGCTGAGCATCAATATGCTGAGCCTATTTTTCTACACGGATATAAAAATGAGTAAAACAGATCCTGAGCTATGAAAAGGTCTAGCCTAATAGGCAGAAATATAAACACATGATTAAAACTTGATGTAGACATGTAATGAGAGAACTGTGCACAGTTGAGACCTGAAGTATTATAGAAACACCACTTGAACTCAATTTTAATGGAAAAAAAGAGAACTTATTTGGGTTAAAACATGCCAATAAGTAAGTGGAAAGGAAGGACAACTTTTAAGGGAAAAGGAATAGCAGAAGCAAAGTCATGATGGGAATGGATGGCATGGAGTGAACAACTTCACAGATGCTGATGTGTGAGCACCTCCACTGTGAGTTTTCATGATTATCCAGTTTGATTTCAGGCCACTCCTCTTATCTATCATTGAACATCTTCTACTGTTCTCTAGAATTATTTTTGCTTCATGCATCCATTTTCCCTATAGACATTAAGCTCCTTAATGGCAGCAAAGTACATGCCAAAAATTAAGAATGAATATACACACACGCACATTAAATTCTGTTGCCCTAAATACTTAAAGTAATTTCTTCCTCACTCATGCTTTTTGGTTTATAAAGTATTTGAAGAATGACTGAATCAATGATCAATAAATCCAATACAAGGAAAATTAATAATCAGTGAGGAGAAAATGAGTACATGGTGTTTTTGACTTATTCAGTTCTCAAGATGCTGATATTCCCGAGGATTATTTAGAGGACCCTGAAATTATGATAAAATTGTATTTATAATAATTTAGGCAAAACTTCCCTAAATTTAATTTTTACTTGATTACCATTTTAAAAAGTTTTAAAGCAAGGAAATATAATTTCTTTGGAATGAAATAAAAAGCAGAATGCTTTCAGTTCTCAACACCAGTATGGCTACAGATTATTAAGAAAACATCAAGAGCACCTGGGTGGCTCAGTTAGTTAAGTGTCCAACTCTTGGTTTCGGCTCAGATCATGATCTCACGGTTCATTGGTTTGAGCCCCACGTGGGGCTCTGTGCTGATGGTACAGAACCTGCTCGGGATTCTCTCTCTCTGCTCCTTCCCTGCTCTCTCTCTCTCCCTCTCTTTCTTTCTCTCTCCAAATAAATAAACATTAAAAAAAAGAAACCATCAGTAATTTTTAGGCTTTCACCAACATAGTTTCAGAACAAAGTAGCATGTTCAAGAACAACATATTTTCACCTTGCCTACTTCTCACTTCTTTGCTTAGAATTCATAGGAGGAGTGACAAAGAGGAGATCTCCAAAACACAGAAAGTTTTAATATTAGATAAAAACTGATTTTCTACCAGCCTCTTTTGAGAAAACAAAACATTGTGTACATAAGCCATGATATGCTTATTCCATATTTATGTGGCTGGCCCTTAGCCAAATATGGAAATGGATGACAGCTTAAGAGTTTTCTGTTTCATTTTTTCAGATGAGTTACAGCTCTGCTTGGGGCACACCATCCCTGTTGCCTTGCTGTGGCCCGTTTGCCTGTGCTTTGAGGACTCTGTGCCCTTAACGTGGATAGTATGCAATGCTCTCAAGAAAGACCTCTTTCCTCTACTATCTATCAGATCTTATCTCTCCATCAAACCATTCTCATCGAAACTTGTGACTGTTAGGTGCCAGTGGGAATGGTGGAAGGTACATTTTTAATGATGTGGAGAATGACGTACGTCAAACTCATAGCTAGCTAAAATACTTTAGACCCCTTAGATAACCCCATGCTCTGGCCCACTTAAAATATAAAATCTTACTGAGAAATAAGTGCCTGGAGGTATGATATTAATGGTGAGGAATTTCAACATAAGGGCAAACGAGTGGACTAACATAGAATAGATATTTTTAGGTATGTTTTTGGTGTCACTTAAATCATATCAGTGAAATGATATATTCCATTTCCACATAAAGTTAGGCCTTCTCATGAGGTCAGAATTGAGCAGTGGAAGAGAACATGAAAAGTAGTAACTGGATAATTCATACATCAAAATAAAGTTTAGATTTGGGAGATAAATTTCAACCTATCTTTTGTGTGTGTGTGTGTGTGTGTGTGTGTGTGTGTGCAAATGGTTATTTTTGTAAACTAATAGTAATACTTTTAATATACAGCTTGCTCTTATCAACTATTACTCTAAAAACTCAGATAAAAAAAGTGACTCAGTCCCCAACAAAATATGTATGTATACAGACAAAATTGAAGCTACGTACAACTAAGGAAGAAATGGGGTTATGAGTAGTTGCTATTCAGACTTGATTATCTATAAGCCTAAATCCACACTCAACTCTCAGGGAGTAAGATTTAAAAATAAGCCTTTCTAGTCCATGCCACATTATAATCTTTCTTTCAGGCTGTTTTTTTTTTAATAACAAATTAATGTCATCCCTGTTGAAATTTTAACAAGAATTTGACTGCAAAGGAGCTCAAGAGCATTTGGTCAGCAATTCGTAGAATCACCACTTGTATACTTCAAGGCAGTTATTAAATCACTCCTCATGCTTCTCCAATCACACATTTAACATATTGTCATTGCTTCTTTGAAATTCCAATTTTCTAATCACTTAATCTGCTTCTGTCTTTTGGGCCTTCTACAAATTCTTCAGATTTAAGCTGTCCAAACTTGGACATACTGTTTGAGTTTTCAACTGATCAATGTAAAATGTAGATGAAGTTTTATCTTCTAATTTTTTATCAGAATAGCCTTATTTTTTATAGTACACTTCGGTATTATGTGTTCAAGCCTCTAAAATAATGCTGCTGAGCTGAATCATGTTCAATTCATGTCCCTGTGATCTCTAGGTTCTTTTCTGCCACGATCATGCCTAATTAGTCATTCCCTGTCTTGCATGTATCATGTTTTTCCTTACAGTAGTTCCTGCTTTATATCTGACCTCAGGATTTTCATTAGTTCCAACTACTCTTCCAAATTGTCAAGGTCAATTTGAACTATAATCTTCTCCTCTTAAGGGCTAGCCAACATACACATTTACTCATCTAGGTCACTGATAAAATATAGAAAACTGTACTCAATTCAGAACCTATAAAATAGCCTTTACTACTTCTGTATAGTAGGTATTAATAATACAGTGTTAAATGAAAAACCTGTCTGTGTAGTAGCCAATAGGTAAAGAATGCCAAGATTATATAACTTTAATCTTACACCAACCCATCGGCTCTCCTATACTTCATAATCACAGATGATACTTCTGACCTTTGTCACAAGTGACACAAAGACATGCATATTCACCATTTGAAAGATAAATTGGATGTCAAAGAACACTAAATATCATATTGTTACTTAAAGGATATAGCCTATTATAAGAAGTTGATATACTTACCGTTATCAAGATACAAACTAAATATGAAGATAAAATGTAGACAACCAAGGACAGCAATTCAGGCTAACTATAGTCAACCAATCCTAAGTAAGAGAACTGCAATGAGAAGCATGGGTTGGATAGTTAAAAGGTAGAGATGATGCAATAATTTATTCATTTTATTCTTCTTATGATTCTCATCATACATAGAGTGATCTTTATAAAGCTATGTTAAATATTTGTCTTGAATCTTTTAAGAAGATGATAAAATAATTTTATGAACCAAAGGTTTTTGAAAACAGAAGTAATAAGTATTATAAGAAGCAGCCGTTTTCTCCTTATAATAATTCTGAATAAAATTTTATATGCAGAGAGTGTAAATACAAAGTCTAACTAGAAATTTTTATACAAAGATTATTCATACATATGTTGAGTTGCCATTTCCCTTGACATATAAGACTTGCTTGTGGAATAATAAACTTGACTTCCAGATCAGCACATCCGAGAGATGTTCTACTTATTGAATGGCACCTACTTTGCTACTTCCTCCTCATCTGCCTGGCCTTTTAATGTTAGAGAAGTTCAGAGCTCAGCCTGTGGGTCGCTTCTACTTTCTATCAACCTCTACTTGCATCAACTTATCTCATAGGTTTATATCCTGTCTACACATTAACCCCTACATATCTATCTATCTATCTATCTATCTCTATCATCTATCTATTCATCCAAGTTAAACATTTGCCTTTAACTCCTTCTTAACCACAACTCCTACCATTCATTACAGTCCACTCCACCCACAGTGGCCTCCTTGCAATTCTTCAAATACTCAGGCATATATGTACCTTAGGACATTTGCATTTGGTTTTCTCTTGATCCTTCTTACCCTACGTATGAACATATGTATTTTTTTCTCCCTTTTCAATACTTCGCTCAAAAGTCATGTAAAGAGATCTTCCCTGGTCACCCTTATATATTTTGATTACCCTCTCTAGACCAAAATGCAGATTGTTTTTCTCAGTTTTGTTTACTATTGGATTTCAAATGCTTAGAATGGTGCTTGGCATATAATGTCATTTCAATAAATATTGACTGCAAAACAGGTATCAGGATTATGTATCAGTAGACAAAGAATACAACGTAGTTAAAATGTATGCTGTTAAGTCAAATTGCCTGAGACTAGAAGCGTGGCTTCATCACTCTAATTGTGTAACTTTGAGCAAGTCATTAATTCCATTGGGCTTTGGGTTCTTTATCTATAAATGGAATAATAATAGCTACCACTGGTATTAGTTTCCTAGCGCTGCTGTAACAGATTACTGCAAACTGCTTGGCTTAAAACAACAAAGTGAATTATTTCGCAGTCCAGGAGGCAGGGCCATGCTTCCTCTCCAGGATCTGGGAGATACCCTATCTCACGCCTCTCCCATACTTTGGCTGGCTGCCCTCAACCCTTAGCATTCTTTGGCTTCTAGTTGCATCGCTCTATTCTTTACCCCTGTTGCCAGATGGGCGTCTCACTTGTGTGTCTCCGTGTCACCAATATCTCTCTCCTTTATGAGGATAGCAGTCATTGGATTTAGGGCCCACTCACTTAATACAGTCTGACCTCATCTTGCTCATCTTAACTCTACTGTATCTGCAAAGACCCTATTTCCAAAGGAGAGCCCATTGAAGTAATTGTGATAAAGATGATAATGATGAAAAAATGTAATAAAGTGGCTATCTCATACTACTACCTCACACTTTATGCTCTGCACTATCCTGTAATTTGCACTTGTTAAGTATTTTGAACTAACCTCATAACAACTCAGTTAGTTAATAGTATTATTTTCTCTTGATTACCTGCTGAAAATGAAGACACAGAGAGGTTAAATAAACTTCCTGAAATCACACAGTTAATAAGTGGCAGAGTCAGAGTTAGAACCCTGGATGTCTGGCCCTAGAGCTTTGGTTCAAGATCTTACACCTGCTCTTGTTAATATAATCCCCCTTTATGTTCTAAATTCTCTTACACTGTGAATTCCATCAGGGCAAAGCACCTGCTCTTTTGCTCACGGTGCGCACTCAGGGTCTAACATACTTTCTGGCATCAAAGAGGTACTTTAGTTTATTTAATAAATTACCGGCTATGCTATTAATAGGGTGGGAGTTGATACACTTTATGTGTATAAAAAAATGTCGAGCAGAAACTTTGATCCTGATTTCTCTTTAAATTAGAAAAACCTAAGCCTGAAAACAGTGGTCCTTGTGTAAATATTATATGGATGTATTACCAATTGATTAGCTCTGAAACCATTTAAGTCATCTTATAATCAATAATCCATTTAGCAACTGGTGTGCAAACATTTCTTAAATAATGATTTCAGAAGAATTATTATCACAAATGCAATATTCCCATTTCATCATATCTCCTCTCTGAGGAGATTTCATATTCCTTCACTTAGCATTCCTTTACAGTAGAAATAATATTATTCTAATCATTGGGTAATATCACACGTTTAAATTGCTCAAATCTTCTTCGGTGATTTTCAGAAAGACAAATGCATAATATGCACTTGCTATGAACTGTAAACAAAATGATTATTCATTACACCATTGTGTACTTTCTCTTATGTCTAACAGAATAAATATATGGAAAATATCCTGAATTTAAAGAGGTAATTTAATGAAGTAAATTGTTAGTTAAAAATATTAGGTTGAAAATTTATAATATTGGCATTATAAGTAATAGTCGAATATTACATATGTATATGCATAGAAGTGTATGTATACATATATGCCCTGCATCCACAAAATAATGTATGAAAGTACTCAAGATTCAACAGGGACAAATACATAAATACAGGAAGGGGAAAAGTGAATATGTCATAATATGCAGAGAACATGATTACATGTTACAGGAAAATAGACAAATGCGACAAAATACAGAGGTGAGACACAGACCCTGACATATATAGAAACCAATATATAACAGCAGTGGAAAGAACTCAGTGGAGAAAAGATGGATTCTTCAGGAACTCTACTAGCAAAATTTGGTTATTATATAAAATATAGAAGACATGAATTAAAATGGATTATATATATATGAAATAATTAAATGTTGAAAAAAACCCTTTAAAATGTTAAGGGAGGATGTAAGAAATTAGAGTTTTAAACAAGCATGGTGGCAGATTCTGGACACAGGATGTAAAAACACAAAACCTTAGAAATAAGTTTCAATTATTTAACTACATCAATATAATAGTACAAAAGGAACCATGAACAAAGTTAAACATACCAAGGCAGGCATAGAAGAGTTTACAACACATGTAGAAGGCAAAAGATAGCATGTAGACACATGATTAAGTCTTTAATTCTTTATTATTTTAAAGCTTAAATATTAAGTACCTGTTTTTTGTTAGTCACTTTTGTAGGCTCTTGAGATATATTGGTGAAAAAAGGAAAAAGAGATTTCACCTTTTAAGAGTTCACAACTGAGGTAAGAAATACTACAGATAACAAATATTATGTGGGAAAATATAAAAGAAAACTAGTAATGGACTATGGAAACAGTTGAATTGCAATTTTAAGTCTAATGGTTAAGACAGGCCATTTTGAGGGGTGCCTGGGTGGCTCAGTCAGTAAAACATCTGACTCTTGGTTTCAGCTCAGGTCAAAATCTCAGGGTTTGTGAGTTTGAGCTCTGCAGTGGGCTCTATGCTGACAGTGGGCTCTATGCTGCTTGGGATTCTCTGTCTCCCTCTCTCTCTCTCTCTGACCCTCCCTCTCTTTCTCTGCCCCTCCCCCACTCAATCTCTAAAAAAGGAAGAAAAAAAGGCCATGTTGAGAACTTTGTTTTATTTAAGTGAAACTTGCAGAAGTGTGGAGTTAGTTTTTCATGTACCCACTCTTTAGGCAGAAGAAATTTTACAAAAGCTCTAGATGTTGAAACTTGTCAGTGTATTCAAGGAAAATAAAGAAGCTGGTATGGCCTGGAGTGAAATGAGGAAGGCAGTGTGTAGTAGAGTAGTAATAGAAATGTCAGAGAAATAAGGAAAAACAAGCTATGTAGAGTCCAGTAAGCCACTGTTAGGATGACTGAATCAGGGACTTTTAGAGGACTTTTGCAGGAACTTTTGCAGTGTGGTGATAAGATATGAGTTGTGTTATAAAAAATACACAATTTTGGTATTAAGAGTGCATTTATCATGATGAGCACTGAATATTGTATAGAATTGTTGAATCATTATATTGTATACCTGAAACTAATATAATACTGTATGCTAACTCTACTGGAATTAAAATTTAAAAGAATAAAAAAGAGGACAATTTCTAATCAATAAAGAACTTACAAATACAATCACAAAGAAAGTAAATAGGCAAATCAAAATAGAAAATTAGGGTAATTTATAAACATAAAATATGCTCTAAATCACTGGTAATCAGAATCATACAAATTAAAAAATGAATAAAGTATTATTCCACAGTCATGCAATTGACAAAAATTTTGAAGCCTGGTGACACCATTTATTGGTGATAATGGTGTCTCCTGTACACTGATTGTGAGACTATAAATTTATCCCAATAACTCGGGAGAACAATGTGACACCAACTGGAATAGATGAAGATATATATACTGATGAACAACTCTCTTACATATTCTGGTTATATAAACTAGAAGCTATCTATAATTCTTTGGAAATCCTGCCAACATAATAGACAAAAATTAGTATCATTGCTTAATTTGCATATCCTTACTTATTAGTGAAGATGAGGAATTTTCATAAGCTAGTCTCCTGTCCCTCATTTTTGGTTTTTTAAAAAAATCATACTGTCGTTTTCTAAGAAAATTGTAAGTGCTTTTATATGTTGAGAAAAATAGAATATTTTCAGGGTATTAGAAATACCAATATTTCAACATATTAAAAAATTATTGCCAATACAATGTCAAGGAATACTTTCCCTGATTTCTTCTATAGGTATTATGGTTTCATGTCTCACTTTTAAGTTTTTAATCCACTTTGAGTTGATTTTTATGTATGGTATAGGATAAGGATTTAATCTTATTCTTTTGCATATTGATATCCAGCAACATTTGCATGTTGATATCTAACAAAATTTATTGATTAGATTTCTTTTCCACATTGTGTATTCTTGGCATTTTTGTTGAAAATCAGTTAACTGTACATGCAGAAGTTTAATTCTGAACTCTTTGTTTATTCTGTTGGTCTATTTGTCTATTTTCATGCTATACTATTTTGATTACCAAAGCTTTGTAATATAGTATGGAATGAAAAGTATGATACTTCCAAGTTTGTTCTTTCTCAAAATTGCTTTGTGGTTCCATATAAATTTAATTTTTTTTCTATTTTGGTGAAAATTCCACTAAAATTGTGGTAGGGATTGCATTGAATCCCTTTAATTGAATTGTATATTGTTTTGGATAATATGTACATTTTAATGTTAACTCTTCCAATCCATGAACATTGGATATCTTTCCATTTTTTTATGTCTTTAATTTCTTTCATCAATGTTTTATAGGTTTTCTGTATAAGCCTTTCACCCCCTTTGGTTAAATTTACTCCTAGTATTTTTTTTTCTTTTTGATGTTGTCATAAATAAGATTGTTTTCTTTTTTAAAAATTTTTAAAGTTTATTTATTTTTGAGAGAGAGAGGGAGACACAAAATCTGAAGTAGGCTCCAGGCTCAGAGCTGTCTGCACAGAGCTCGATGTGGGGCTCAAATGCATGAACCATGAATTCATGATCTGAGCCAAAGTGCGATGCTTTACTGACCTACCCACCCAGGTGTCATATATTGTTTCCTTGATTTCATCTCTGATAGATTGTTGTTAATATGAATAAATGCAACTGACTTTTATTTTATTTTTACTTTTTAGAGTAAGCTCTATGCCCAACGTGGAGCTTTAACTCATGACTTCCAAATCAAGAGTCACATGCTCTACCAATTGAGCCAACTAGGTGCCCCTTGATTTTAAATTTTGATTTTGTCTTTTGAAATTTTACTGAATTTGTTTATTAGTTGTAATATTTTTTTAATGTGGTCTTTAGGGTTTTCTACATATGGGGTAATTTCATCTGTAAACAGGGACAACTTTGCTTTTTCCTGATTTGTATGCTTTCTATTTCTTTCTCTTGCCTGAATGATCTTGCCAGAACTTCCAATATTATGTTGAATAGAAGTGGTGAGAGTGGTCACCCTGACTTCTACCAGATCTTGGAGAAAAAGCTTTCAGTTTTTACTCATTGATTTTAATGTTAGCTGTGGGCTTTCCATAAATGGTCTTTATTGTGTTAAGGACATTTACTTTGAAAACTATTTTGTTGAGATTTTTTATCATAAATGGATGTTGGGTTTTTTCAGTTGCCTGCATCTATTAAGATAATCATGTGCGATATGTCATTTGCGAATATCTTTTCCCATTCTGTTGGTTGCCTTTTAGTTTTGTTGGTTGTTTCCTTTGCTGTGCAGAAGCTTTTTATCTTCATAAAGTCCCAGTAATTCACTTTTGCTTTTAATTCCCTTGCCTTTGGGGATGTGTCGAGTAAGAGATTGCTACGGCTGAGGTCAGAGAGGTCTTTTCCTGCTTTCTCCTCTAAGGTTTTGATGGTTTCCTGTCTCACATTCAGGTCCTTTATCCATTTTGAGTTTATTTTTGTGAATGGTGTGAGAAAGTGGTCTAGTTTCAACCTTCTGCATGTTGCTGTCCAGTTCTCCCAGCACCATTTGTTAAAGAGGCTGTCTTTTTTCCATTGGATGTTCTTTCCTGCTTTGTCAAAGATGAGTTGGCCATACGTTTGTGGGTCTAGTTCTGGGGTTTCTATTCTATTCCATTGGTCTATGTGCCTGTTTTTGTGCCAATACCATGCTGTCTTGATGATGACAGCTTTGTAGTAGAGGCTAAAGTCTGGGATTGTGATGCCTCCTGCTTTGGTCTTCTTCTTCAAAATTCCTTTGGCTATTCGGGGCCTTTTGAGGTTCCATATGAATTTTAGGATTGCTTGTTCTAGTTTCGAGAAGAATGCTGGTGGAATTTTGATTGGGATTGCATTGAATGTGTAGATAGCTTTGAGTAGTATTGACATTTTGACAATATTTATTCTTCCAATCCATGAGCAGGGAATGTCTTTCCCTTTCTTTAAATCTTCTTCAATTTCCTTCATAAGCTTTCTATAGTTTTCAGCATACAGATCCTTTACATCTTTGGTTAGGTTTACTCCTGGGTATTTTATGCTTCTTGGTGCAATTGTGAATGGGATCAGTTTCTTTATTTGTCTTTCTGTTGCTTCATTGTTAGTGTATAAGAATGCAACTGATTTCTGTACATTGATTTTGTATCCTGCAACTTTGCTGAATTCATGTATCAGTTCTAGCAGATTTTTGGTGCAGCCGCTCTGGAAAGCAGTGTGGAGGTTCCTCAGAAAATTAAAAATAGACCTACCCTATGACCCAGCAATAGCACTGCTAGGAATTTATCCAAGGGATACAGGAGTACTGATGCATAGGGCCACTTCTACCCCAATGTTCACAGCAGCACTCTCAACAATAGCCAAATTATGGAAAGAGCCTAAATGTCCATCAACTGATGAATGGATAAAGAAATTGTGGTTTATATACACAATGGAATATTACGTGGCAATGAGAAAAAATGAAATATGGCCTTTTGTAGGAACGTGGATGGAACTGGAGAGTGTGATGCTAAGTGAAATAAGCCATACAGAGAAAGACAGATACCATATGGTTTCACTCTTATGTGGATCCTGAGAAATTTAACAGGAACCCATGGGGGAGGGGAAGGAAAAAAAAAGAAAGAGGTTAGAATGGGAGAGAGCCAAAGCATAAGAGACTGTTAAAAACTGAGAACAAACTGAGGGTTGATGGGTGGTGGGAGGGAGGAGAGGGTGGGTGATGGGTATTGAGGAGGGCACCTTTTGGGATGAGCACTGAGTGTTGTATGGAAACCAATTTGTCAATAAATTTCATAAAAAAAAATAAAAAATTAAAAAAATTAAAAAAAAAAGAATATGCAAAGAAAAAAAAAAGATAATCATGTGGTCTTTATCTTTGTACTGCTAATGTGGTGTATCACATTGATTGATTTATGTGGGTTAAACTTAGATTGCATCCCAGAGATCAATCCCGTTTGGTCACAGTGTGTAACTCTTTTGATGTATTGTTGAATTTTGGTGCACTAGTGCTTCATTGAGGATTTGTGCATCTATGCTCATTAGGGATTTGGCCTACTTTTTGTGTAAGAATGAAAAAAGGATTGATATTAATTCTCCCTTGAATGTTTCTAAGAATTCAACCATGAAGCTATCTGCTCATAGGCTTTTCTTTGTTGGAATATTTTGATTACAACCTCAATCTCTATTCTAGATTATCTAATTTGTTTGCATATTATTGTTCATAATTGTCCCTTAGGATCCTTTTCATTTCTGAGGTGTGTGCTAAAATGTCTCCTTTTCTATTTCTGATTTTATTTGAGTCTTCTCCCTTTTTTATCTTGGTCAAGTGAAGGTTTGTTGATTTGGTTTATTTTAAAACACGCACACACACACACACTCACAAATCTTTACTTTGTTGATTTTTTGTATCATTTTCCTATTTTCTATATCTGCCCTGTTCTGTACTGTTTCCTTCCTTTTATTAATTTGGCTTCATTTTATTCTTCTTTTTCTAGTCCTTGAAGTGAAAAGTTAGATTGCTTATTGAACATCTTATTTTTTTAAGGTAACCATTTATTGCTATAAACTTCTCTACTACGCTGCTTTTACTGCACTTCATAAGTTGGGGTAGATTGTGTTTTCATTTTCATTTGAGTATTTCGTTTTCATTTCATTTGAATATTTTTTAAATTCTCTTTTGAATTCTTTGTTGATCTAGTGGTTATTCAAGAGTATGCTAATTAGTTTTTACATATTTGTGAACAATATCATTTTCTTACTGTTTTTGATTTCTATTTTCATTCCACTTTAGTCAAAAAAGATACCTTGTATGATTTTGATCCTCTTAAATTTGTTGAGACTTATTCCATGAACTAATATATGATCTATACTAAAGTTCTGCATTCACTTGAGAATAATGTATATTCTTTTGCTGTTAGGTGAGTATCTTTTAAATAGCATGTAGCAGGATTTCTTGCTCTGTGGTATTTTAAATATACTTTTCTTATATTTTAAAAGACATGTTATAACAAATGTTCTTTTACTCTATATATTACAATTAAATATTAATTAAGCCATTTCCCATGATTCTAGGACACTTTTAATCATTTCTCATTTTGAAAATACTATATCCAAATATGAAAGGATCAGCAATATTGAAATATAAAAGGAAAAATAAAATATAGAAAGAAAAATAATCTTGTAAGACAATGATAATAACTATTCTTATCTTTTTTATACAATTTGTGACTATCTATCACCAATATTTTCCTAGTTTATAGAATAATTTTCTAAAATATGTGGCAACATTGGGTTTTATCAGTAAAATTTGATTGATATCCTTATTAATAAAGTCTTGCACACATCTTTAGCATATAGTTTTAGATATTCAGTATTTGGGTCAAGGTTGGATCATATCTAAGTTTTTAAACATATTGTGAATTGTTCAACTGAAGTGTATCAATTTGTTTCCACTTCAAATATATGAAAGGACTCATTTAAAGCTTTCATTTGCAACCACTGGGTATTGTATTTCACTTTTTTACCAATTTATCGGGCATAAAATAGCATTTCATTCATTTAATTTGAAAATACACAAATTTGAACTATTTTTGAATATGCTTCATGAGCATTTCAGCTTTTCCTTTTTCAGTTCTTCTAGTTTATTTTATTCAATTTTTCTCATTATTATAGCTAAAATAGTTTTTATTTTAGCTATATTTATTAAAATAGTTATTGCAGCTAAAACTGCAATAATTAATGCATCTCATTTTATTTCTAGTTTGATTTTATGCTTATTTCATTTTTTTCATATCTGGTCTTATGCCAAATTGGACTAGGATCGTTCCAGTTTTTTACCCTCCTCAATTAAAATGATATGCAACTCTAGCTGCACCCCTAGCTGCTGATTATCTTTATGTTCTCTACAATCATATATTCATTTAACTTCATTAATTATAGACTGTTAATATAAGGTGAGGACTAGAGTAAGCCTTTATTCTCTGCATTCCCCTTCTACTTAGAGATTTTATAACATGGGACTGCTATTTGAAGTTTAGCAATACATTTTTTGAAATTGATTTTATCCCCTTCCAGTTGGCTTTTTGGATACATCATACTGTAGTAGGATCTCCAGTCCATTACTTTTACGAATACTCTCCATTCATTAGCTCTTTTTTTTCCTTCTTACTTCCTGTCTCCTCTATCTTAAAACTCTACTTAATTGTAACATTCCTGCAACCTACAGATTTGATTGACCCTCTCCTTTTGTTGCCCCAACAGTCAAAGATCTAGCCTGGATGAATGTAATTCTCCCTTTGTTTTAGTTTTTATTTTTGCCTGTTATCAAGGACAGTCAAACACAACTGAGGACAATCGCACAGCAAAGAAGTAGACACTGTAACCCTATGAAGTCTCACTTATCAGCCTCAGTTCACCCTTAGCAATCTTACTATGATTCCTTGCATAATTCATGTGTTTACCATCAATCATACCATTTCAAACTATCTACATTTTCCGTAAACTTCTGAAGCCCCACACATCTTCTCTCATCTTGCTTTATACTTCTCAATGAAAACAGAGGCCATTAGATCTACCAACATGCAAACTTATCCATGTCTGCACCCATCCTGTTCTTTCTTGCTTAAAAAGAGGAACTCTCTTCTACTGGGGATCAGTTTCTCCTTTAGATCTAATCCTTTAACTACTTATTCTCAAATAGATCTTTTTTAACTTTTAAACTGGCTTGAGTCTTTTTTTTTTATTAGAAAAATCTCATCCCTTTTTTCTTCTAGCTGCAACACGGTTTTTACCTCTCAGTCAATTTGTCTCTATTTCTGTACTATCCATTATGTCTTTATTTCCTCAAATCTAGTAACTGTAAGGTCACTAGGAACCTCTACATTGCTAAATATAATGGATATTCCCTAACTCTTAGAGTGAAATCTGGTTTTCATCTATTCAGTAACTTTCAGTTACTTCTGACAAAAGAACCTCTATTTACTATAAAGAATTTTTGCTATGAGCTTTAGTTGGAGCTGATGTTATTTTTTTGAAATCCTAATTGGGTGGGCCTACCAAATCAGAATGCCTTATTCTTATTGTTCAATGACTGGGCAAGAGCAAGCACATAGTTCAAGCACAGTCAAGCACAGAAACTATCACTGCCCACCTCATCTGTGAGATGACTTTCCACATCACTCCTTAAGAAACTGATAAGAACAACAATACCAAGAGTGGCTAAAACTTTTATTCCTGAAGTTAGGCATTGAGCCACTTGTCTCTTTCATTTAATAGAGGGATTAAATATAGACTGTATATATTTTTACATTGACATAGTAAGGTTCTTACTGAGAGGAGAAGAGAAGGAACACATTTCCTGGTTACTTCAGAAAACAGGTTGCCTGTGGTGAAAAAGTGCACATTCACGGTGGTTGGTGTATGTTATGCAGCCCAATCCTTGCTCTGAAAGTAGGAGTGAGTCTGATCTTGATCTACTTTCGTTTTTTAGTAACATTGTTTTATAAACTTTACATTTGCCGTGAATTTGTTGTTTACTGTTTCTCTGTTTACTGCAGATAGTAAAGTTCTTCATTGATTCTAGTTATGTGGTTAACATTTATCCTTTATTCCTATTCTCACTGCAATTCTTTTACTTTCTGTATGTCTTTAAATAAGAGAAGATTCCAGTCTCTGTTAATTATCTGCCATCTCAATCTATATTTCTCTATTACATGTGTTACTTTTCATCTGTATTAATAACTGCAATTATTATTACTATAATTGATTCTCAAATATGAGGGAAGCATGGTGCTAAGCACTTTATATGCATTTTATATTTTTAGCCTATCACTCTTTAAGATTACAATTGCTATATGTACTTTACTAATGAAAAAACTTAATTTCAGCAAGGTTACATGAATGATAATGATCTTAGAGCTGGTTAGTGGTAAAGGGGAACTTGAAGTGAGATTCTGTGTTCCAAAGTTTATGTCATTTATCACTACGCAATGCTAACTCCTTTTTAAGCATTTTAATACATATGCCTTAATCTGTAGATACCACACCATCTTTTTAGAACTTAAAACATAAGTTTAACCAAATCACCCATACTCTTATTCATGGATACCTACATGAGTAATAAATTAATCAATAAATTTAAATTCATATTATGAAAGTATCTACTCTTTGCTGAATATGAAAAATTAATATTGTTTTAATTTATTTAGTAGTATTTTTAATGTTTATTTATTATATCTATTTGCTACTCATTTTCAATAACAAACAAAAAATGTCATTTTCTTAGATTTTAATCATTACAATAAATACTTGTATATCACTGTTTTTCTTCTCTCAGCTAAATTTAAAAAACTCACTCTTTAAGGTTTATTTTTAGGCATTTGTTTCATTTTTATTGAAGCAAAAATCTCAATATAGCACATTTTAATTCCAGAAAAACAACTGGAACCTAGTCACATTTCCAGGGACAGATAGATTCATATTGTATTGGTTGAGAATGAATAGGATATTTGATTACAAAGTGGTAAGTGACCTTTTGGAAACAGCAATTAAAGTTAACTTGATATGGTTAATAAGCCAAACAGAGGAGGACAAATAGAGTGTAAATTACTTCTTTTCTAGTGATCAAACACAGGCATTATTAGGAGTGATCTTTATTAATTCCTAGTAGTGAAATTACATACATATGAAAACTGGTCAAAATCTTTTAAAATGATGTTTTGTTTCTTTTTATTTGTAGGAGGAGTTTATTTAGTCATTTTTCCACATAAATAAAAATTCAAAAAGAAATAATTACTTTTCACACAATGCACTTATAATAGAATGTACCAGAGAAATTATGTTTATAGAAATGGGGATTCAAATATTAGCTTGTATTCTGTTTATTAATTGGATCTGGGAATAATTAAAGACTTAGTTTATAAAGACCTTATAATACATTCCAGAAATGATTCCTCTTTATTAGGTATCCATCCTTTTTGGTGTGTATATAATTTGATAAGCCTGTTTGTTTATTTGCTTATTTTAGATAGACAGGTTTTAAAGGACCTCAGGTAAGAAAACAGCTGATGAAAAATAGAAAAAAAATCAATCTCTTGAGGAAAGGAATCTTTCCTCTACAGTTACATAGATGTCAATTACAATAGCCCCACTAAACTTTAGAAGGCCAAAAAAGAAAAAACTCTGGTGACAATCATGTTAGGCAATCATTAAAAGAAGCTCGACATGTGGGTGGAGTTGAGAACAGTAAGTCATATCATTCTTCCTGTTTCATAACTTAATATTTGGCACTTGAATTTGCTGAGAGAACATTTAATTGCTTTCTTGTGTTATGCAAAATGCAGCCGTAATTATCTAATATCTTAGTAAAACAAAAGACTGAAAGCATTTTTTACAAATTTATGGTCACTGTTAATTTTGGAAGGCTGCTTTTTTTTTAGTTTATTTATTTATTTATTTTGAGAGAGAGAGAGAGAGAGAGAGAGAGCTGGCAATGGGCAGAGAAAACCTTGCACACTGCCAGTGCAGAGCCAGACATGGTGTTCGAACTCAGGAACTGTGAGAACTGTGAGATCATGACCTGAGTTGAAATCTAGAGTCCAACTCTTAACTGACTGAGCCACCTAAGTGCCTTTGCCAAGAGCTGGTTTTTAAAAGTCACAGACCAAAGTTAGATATTATACTCAAAAATTGAGACAAAATCTGAAGTCCCTACATGGATTTGGCTATTACACTTGTTAATTTGCATGTATTGAGTTTAATAATACAACTTATGATAAGTGAAGTCTAGATAAAATTTATTTTTATTTTTTGTATTTTTTTAAATTTTTATTTTAGAGAGGGAGAGCACAAGTGGGTGAGAAGGGCAGAGGGAAGGAGAGAAATCTCAAGCAGGCTCCATGTGACCCTGGGATCATGACCCAGCAGAAATCAAGAGCTGGATGCTCAACCAACTGAGCTACCCAGGCGCCCCTGGATAAAATTTATTTTGAACTAGATAGAGTCAATTATCCCTAAACTTTTGCTGCTAGGAAGATGTTTAATGATGTGATAGCAGAAGTGCCAAGTTACTTCCCAACAGGTCAACTTTCTCAGAAATGGGATGAGAAATTGCTTTCCCCAACCCATGCCTGGGGATGCACCCATGTCTGTCACTGCTACATAGGAGATAATATTAATTCCAACACAAAGCGAAGATTCCTGAGAAGTCCTCCATCAGAGAAGAGATGCTTTTACGAAAACAAAACACAAAACCTAAAGAGCTTCACAGGGCATAAAGGAAGAAAGAGGGCTTTATTAAGATTTCATTTAAACTTAACTCTTAAACTCACTATGAATATATTAGTAGTAGCTCTGAAATGAAATAGACACTAACATGGGATAAAAAACTATGGAGCAAGAAACTTTGTTAAAGACTGACAGAGGAAGCGAACTTGGGTGGCTCAGTCAGTTAAGCTTCCAGCTTCCGCTTAGGTGATGATCCCACGGTTCCTGGGTTTGAACCCTGCACCAGTCTCTGTGCTGACAGCTCAGAGCCTGAAGCTTGAGCCTCAAACCTGCTTCGGATTCTGTGTCTCCCTGTCTCTCTGCCTTTCCCCTGTTCGTGTTCTGCCTCTGTCTCTCTCAAAAATAAATAAACGTTTCAAAAAATTTTAAAAGACTGACAGGGGAGCACAGAAAAGCTTGGTAGTAAAGGGGAGCAAGCCAACTAGACCACAAGGATGACAACTCAGCTACTGGAAATAGAATCTATAGTTCTTGCTACAACAAAATACAAAATACATACTTCTCATTGTAAAATATTGGCTTATTCCTTTTCCAGAAATCATATTTTTTCCTTACATATCTCAAGTTATTTATCCCAAGTATTACTACTTATAGATCATTGGACAAGGGGAATGAAGATTATAAAGTAAATGAGAAATAACCAGGTGCTGCTGATGATGTGAAAGAATGGGCACTCACCCTACTAGAGGTAATTCGAAAAATGTAAAAAAAGATAGGTTTTTAGAACCTATAATAGAGGGAATTTTCTTCTGGAATTGACCTTAAGACCAAATAATGAGACTAAGACCAAATATTTATATATTAGGACATTAACTGCAATTTTTAATTATGAAAAAATAGGTGCGATGGTTCATTTGACGTCAACTTGACTGGACCACGAGGTGCTCAGAGATTTAGGTTAAACATATTTAGAGTATGTCCAGGAGGTTTTTTTTTTTTAAATCATTTTTTTTTTCAACGTTTATTTATTTTTTGGGACAGAGAGAGACAGAGCATGAACGGGGGAGGGGCAGAGAGAGAGGGAGACACAGAATCGGAAACAGGCTCCAGGCTCTGAGCCATCAGCCCAGAGCCTGATGCGGGGCTCGAACTCACAGACCGTGAGATCATGACCTGGCTGAAGTCGGACGCTAGTTTTTTTCTGGATGAGATTAATGTTTAACTCAGTGTACTTGAGGAAAGCTGATTACTCTCCTCATTGTAGGCAGGCCTCATCTAGTCAATTGAAGGTTTGAAAAGAGCCTGCAGAAGGGGAAATTTACTCTCTCTGCCTATCTTCAGGCTGGGACACCAACATTTAGTGTCTTTGAACTCAGACTGTGACTCACATTGAAACTTATACCATTGGCTCTACTTGTTCTCAGGTCTCTGGACTCAGACAGGAACTATGTCATCAGTGCTCTTGGGTCTCTAGCTCGCCTTATGAAGATCTTGGGACTTTTCAGTCTTCATAATAACATGAGCCAGTTCCTCATTATCTATCTATCTATCTATCTATATCTATATTTATATCTATATCTACATCTGTATCTATATCTACATCTAGATCTAGACCTATATCTATCATGTATTATCTATAATACCTTATAATATAGCCATAGAGATTTATATATATATATATATATATATATGTATTTACATACACGTATATACATATTGTATGTATACATACATGTTGTATACATGTATACATGTATACATACATATTGTATGTATACATATGTATATATATATTTACACATATATACATATATATGTATATATGTGTAAATATATATGTAATATATTTATATATATATAAAATCACTACTAAGCAGTGAGGAAGCCCGTGCAGCCATATTGAAAAGCCCATATGACAGACAACTGAGATCCCCAATATGAGCATCCCTCTTAAACTCCTAACTAAAGACAGAATCAACTTCCTAGCCATGAGAGTGAGCCATCTTCAAGGTGACCCTCCAATTTCATTTGAGCATCTCCAACTGAGGTTATATCAAGCAGGGAGAAACTATCTCCTGAGCCTTGTCTAAGTCACAAAACCAAAACAATGAGCAAATTAATGATGGGTATTTCCACATAAGTATGTAATTTGTAAGAGACATACTGGAATGCTTTAGTAAACCCCCAGGGTTTCCATAGGTCATTATAAATTTTAGAGAGAAGCAGAATATTTGATGTCTATCAGATACTGGATGATTTGCTAGTTTCATATAATTAAGTTTCAACATTACGATGGGCTATAATTTTTTCAGTGACAATTGTTCCCTTACAAAGCTAGGTTTTTGGCAGTTCTAGGGAGTAAAATAAGCACTGTGTGAAAACCAGTGTGGAAAAGGAAATGAGAGTGGGCGTGTCCCATATAATTCCAAGGTATGAAAAGCAGTAAATGCCCAGGGGTGCCTGGGCATCTCAGTCAGCTGGGTGTCGGACTTCAGCTCAGGTCATGATCTCGCAGTTCGTGGGTTTGGGCCCCACGTTGGGCTCTGTGCTGACAGCTTGGAGCCTGGAGCCTGCTTCAGATTCTGTGTCTCCCTCTCTTTCTGCCCCTTCCCCTTTCATGCTCTCTTTCTCAAAAATAAATATTTTTTTTGATGAAAAGAAAAGAAAAGAAAAGAAAAGAAAAGAAAAGAAAAGAAAAGCAGGAAGTGCCCAAAGGTGCAGACATCCCATCTGTGATTGTGGTTATTTAGGAATACATTTTTCTTCTGTATTATGTGCATGATTTTTCAAATGGAATTAAGATACAAATGCTTCTTAAGGACCATACTACTATCTATATATTAATGATATAAATGCTTATTAAGGTTAATATTATTAGGATATAAATGCTCATTAAATTATTTGCTTCTAACTTTTTAATAAATAGAACTATTTATTAGAGGTTCTGTGAAAAAATAAATACTGAGGCACTAAGAGCTGCATAAAACTGAGAAAATTTGGGAACCTCTGCCATAAATCCTTACAGAATACGATTTGGTCCATAAAATAAACATTTAATTTCTTTTGAAAATGTTCACAATAAAAACATTGTGTGAAAATAGTTTGTAAAATAATATATACAACATACTATACAGTGTGATCTGAATCTTATGATATCTAAATATATATAACCTTGTTTTAAGTAAAGATTGAAATTAGAAATGTCTGAATGTTAATAGCATTTATTCCTACCTGTTGAATTATGAACCATAGAGAGTCAAAATTTCAGGTTCTGATATCAGACTCTCTCTGTGGATTCCATTAGTTGCAATCTATAGGACTTTGAATATGTTACTTAGTTTCTTCATCCGTAAAATGGATACAATTATAGGATCAAATTCATGAAGTTCTTGTGAGAATGAATTAATTTTTTAAATTGTTGATTTCAATGGTAGCATAGAATTCAATAATTGTTAACCATGACTTTTATGATGATGACATTTCTAATTCTTGATGCATCCTGAAGTGCTAATCATTATTGGAAGTGTTGTGAAAGCAGAAGCATTTATGTTACCCTTCCCTGGGTTACATATAAATACTTTTCCCTGTCTGTTCCCTTTCTCCTTCTCTTCCCCATTATTCAGTGTCATGATCTTGCTTAAGGATATCTTGGTGTGGACACTACTGAAATGCATATTCTAGAAGCAACGTGGAACCAAAACCATTGTAGTGAGGGATTTTCAATGGTAGGACACCATGAGAGAAAATGAACAGAGATCCAAGATTGAACCTCAAATGTGGCGGGGAACATTTAGTCCACAGCACTGGTTCTAACTATACTCGGGGAAATTTACCACAAGTTCCAGAGTAAGACAAGCAGTGGTGTCACGAACAAGTCTCAGCAAGTAGTCTAGCACTGAGAGTGGCTAGAGAGCGGGCATAGGTGTCTGGTACACATTTGTGCCATTTGTGTTTAAGTGTACATGTGTACGTCTGTACACATATGTGTGGGTCTGTGTGTGTGTGAGCGCACATGCTTGTGTGTGTAATAAGGAGAACGTACAGTTTAAATAAGTTGGTCAGTTCTTCCCTTCTTCACTGAAATTATCCTATGAGATTCTTGTACCTGACAATAAGTATAGGTGTAAGTAACGTGAGATTATAAGGTTAATGAATTTGAGAAAATGTGTTTTCATATTGCCCCAAATAACAATATACCTCTCTGCCCTATTATGGGATCTAAGAGTAATGACAAAGTATGACATGTGATGCTACTTCCAATTCTATGCATTGAATGTGTCTTTTATGAAATTCATGATATACTAATATATTTGAAAGAAGTAAACCATTTGCTTCACTTCAATGCAAAGTGACAATGAAATTTCAGCCATAATAGTGATACAAATTTTAAATCATTTATTTAAGTAAAAATATGATTTGGTTTAATACTATATGTAACGCTTAAATGTGACATAAATCATGAAGTTGATACATGACTAACTCAAATTTGGGAAATACTGCAATAGGAGACTGAATGTGACAAATTAGACAGGGACCAGCAAAGTGATGAATAAGATTGTGTTCTGAATATTTTGATGGATAAAATAGCTTTGTTCTCCCTGTAACTTTGCCTCCCTCATTTACTGAAAATACCTATTGTTCTTTGCCTTTGACATATGGTATCATGAGCGTGTCACAGTAAAGGCCAGTTCTTGATTGGTGATCTTTTCCAGATGACTGGCAAGGGCACCAGGGGGTCCACCACAGTCACCCAGGAGGGCACACATTCCTGCCGCTCATCTGATGAACATTCCACAAGCTGATAAATATGCTCCCTTTCCGTGATGGAGACATTTTCCAACCTGAACTTTTAATTGCCATAGGAAGGGCCTCTCTCTACATATGAGATCTATCATTCTAGAGCTAGAGTCATACAGGGAAAATTAGAATCCTCCCCAAACCAAGAACTAATTTCAGTAAACACTTGCTCTATTATTCTTGATGATGTTAATAATGTATATTTTTTGAAACAGGCAATTATTTTATGCATAACTAAAAGTCCTGTGTTTTGCTTTTTTTAAGTTTATTTCTTTATCTTGAAAGAAAGAGAGAGAGAAGGAGCAGGGGAGGAGCAGAGAGAGAGGGAGAGAGAGAAAATACCAAGCAGGCTCTGCACTCTAAGTGTGGAGGCCAACGCAGGGCTCAAACTCACAAACCACAAGATCATGACCTGGGGTAAATCAAGAGTCTAATGCTTGACCGACTGAGCCACCCAGGTGCCCCTAAAATTCTTGAGTTTTATATAAGTAAAGAGAATAGTGAAAGCTCAGAGAAGTTAATACAAGTGTTTGTAGACATATGAAAATCAGAAATGTTCAACTTTCTAGAATAGGTTCATGACATTCCAATGTCACAATATTAGACCTTCCTTTTTTTCCTTCTTTTTTTTCTTTCTTTCTTTGTTTCCTTCCTTCCTTCCTTCCTTCCTTCCTTCCTTCCTTCCTTCAATGTTAGACAGAGCACGCAAGCGGGGGCAGAGAAGCAGAAGGAGAGAGACAGAATCTTAAGCAGGCTCCATGCTCAGTGTGGATCCCAATGCAGGGCTAAATCCATTGATCCTGGGATCATGACCTAAACCGAAATCATGAGTTGGTCACTCAACCGACTGAGCCACTCAGGCACCCCGCAATATTAGACATTTCTAATAGTTCTAATATTTATTGCTACTTCAAATACTAATACCTCTCAAGTAACATTAACATCTGTTTAAAAGGCACCCATAAAAATTTCAAGATAATTGGAGAACTACTTGTATCTCATAGGATTATTAGATTAAATATAAAACTTTCAAGATAATAGGAGACTATATCATAAGTACTATGTCTATGTTGAGAAAAATTAAGTAGCATAGGCTGTGCTTCTTTGGATATTTCTTAATAAAATGTTAATTTCTACAGAGGGAATGGTTGCATTGAAGTTTTTCCACAGGTAGATGTTGTCCTTTCCTTAATGTTTTACATAATGTCTTCATGTTAATAAGAGGAATAATATATTCCAATAGTGACCATCCTTTGTCATCTTTCCCTCTCCTCTATAAGAATAACATTCTTGGTAAAAAGAACAGACGGCAGGTATGATAGTGAACACTACTCTGTTCCTTAGTGTTATTTGGGATGATTGTAAAATATCCCCATGCTGTTTGTGAAGACAACGATATCAAAATAAACTCACGTATCTTTTTCATTCTGTTAATTTAATAATTTTCCCAATAATCATTATCTTAGTAAAGAAAAAAAAGCATTCATACTGACAAATACATGTTGACTCAAAAGCAGAAACATTTTTTTTAGTGTCTGATCAATAAAATAAGACAATCTGCAGTATCTTTCCTGCACAAGCCTAGTTCGTATATTTAAACTTCATTACCAACCAGTTTTGAAGTGTCATGAAATCATACATGTTCGTGGTAAATAAAGTACTTTTGTGTCAGCAATACTTATAGTAGAAATAGGAGAAATCTAGCAAAAGACTAACGCAGCACTGGCATTTCGTCGTGTGATAAAAGAATTATTTTGAATATAGAGATGTTGTCATCAATTTGTAAAATCTTTTAAGCTCCACCCCCCACTCCACCCAATGCTACTGGTTTCTTCAAAGGAATGAAATGCTTTATCTTCTTGACAGAACAAATTAACTGGAAAATTACATAAATCCCTCAGCAGATGTTCTTTTCCACTTTGTTTGGGAATTTGCACTGAGATACAGTGTTTCCAAGACCCATGCGGAGATAGGCTTGCAGGATGCAATGTATGCGGAGTCTACCACAATGAATGCAAAGGCTACTAGTTATTCTTTGGTTGTATAGTCAAGTGCGATTTGGGCAATAAACCACAATACTATTTCCTAAGTTTTAAAAAATTATTAAACATCAGAAAGACTTGAGCTATTCAAATTAGCTATACAAACACTAAGCATTTTCTTCACCAAGTGAAATTCCAAGCTCCAATTGCTAGAAATATGTCTGCCATAATGACTGAGTCTTGGAGTCAAGGATGTCAGCAGCAAAGAGTAGGAAAAAGAAATCAATTTTGACTTCCAATCCCCTGCATCATATCTCTATCAGTATGGCATACTAATCTGTGCAAATCAGATGGCATCTTCAAAATTATAATGCACACCATTGAGTTAAGCATCTGTATAACAATCTGAATTGCCATCCATCTCTCTGTGAACAGTATACTGCAACGTAGTGTCACTTAATGCCAAATGAATTCCAACTACGTAGTCTGCTTCTCTGTCTACCATGGTAAACTTTCAATTGTATTTCATCCAGTTTATTTTTAACACTTTGAAAAAATATTTTTTCTATGCAGTGAAAAATAAGAAACACTAATGCAACTAGCTCTCAATAAAAGGCTATCAAGCTGTTCAATAAATTATATATTAAAAGCACTTCAAAGTAGATGTTTACTTTCCCCAAACATTGCAAATTCTTAGCAGCTCTTTGGAATGTATTGATATTTTCAGCTAAAGAGATTATTTTTAGAGGGAAAGGGGAATGAGCCATCCAGAAGTGGAATAAATGCTTCAATGAAAATTCCGAGAGTTACAGTAAGTCAGAAAAAAATCGAGATAATATTGGTGTAAATTGAAATAATGATTGCCATAGTAACGTGATTCATAGATGGATAACTGTTCTATACATGAGCTTTCATTATGTAAGCTGGGTTTCTACTGAAGTGTTGATTATGAATCATAATAAGTCATACTTCATAGAAATTACCACCTTCTAAAGGAAAATGGTCAGTCAGAATTTGCTAACTCAGTCCAAATAGATTTCCTAATAACTAAGATTTCATTTTGGTGGCTTCTTCTGAATATTTAATTTTAAGCACGAGAAAAGGATAATTTTTTCACCATGTTTTCCTTACACAAATGACACAGGACTTTGCACTGATAAAGAGCTAGACCTGCTTCCAAACTACTTGAATTCTATTTCAGGCTTTCCCAGTAATTAAATGTGTTTCATTGTTCAAGCCATTCGCTGGATGCCATGTTTCCTATCTGTAAAATTATGGAGGTTCCTTGTTCCTCCCTAAGATCCATTAGGTACCATGGAAGAGAAGTGTGGAAAGGTTGGCAGAATGGAGTCTTTGGGAAGATTTGAATCTTACATCAAGTAGTATGAATTTTATCCTACAGGGAAGAAGCTTGTTAATGTATTTCAACCATAGCGCTAACATCAATTATCAGTGCTTCAAGGCTAGAAGTTTGAAAAAAACTCAACAAAATAAAAAATCGACTTCCAAAACTCATGTTTGCTAAGTAGTAATTGCAAGAAAAAAATAAATTTTACATTTTGCATGATGTTATTAAATAAGTTACAATAAAAAGAAAAAATGTGAAAAAATGTGTAGAAAGTAGGTATATTCTTTGATTTCTGCTTCATTTTACACGATGGAAAAGATTTTCTTGAAATGCCCTATTTTTTTTTTCCTAAAGAGCAGATACTTCTTTTTTGAGATGTGATTTGTATATACAAAAATAATCTGCTTTCATATACCAAAATTCTCAAAAAAATCTTTTAGTCCAAATTTTGTATAACGGACAGTGTCTCTATCATTTAAATATACATTAAATTGCAGGGGCTCCTATGTGGCTCATTTGGTTAGGTCTCCAATTCTTGAATTCTGCTCAAGTTCTAATCTCACAGTTGTGAGATCTAGCCCTGCTTTGGGCTTTGCGCTTGGCAGGTAGCCTGCTTAAGATTCTCTCTATCTCCTTC
This sequence comes from Prionailurus bengalensis, assembly GCF_016509475.1. Taxonomy (NCBI): domain Eukaryota; kingdom Metazoa; phylum Chordata; class Mammalia; order Carnivora; family Felidae; genus Prionailurus; species Prionailurus bengalensis. Next base: position 84,237,610 of record NC_057349.1, read on the forward strand.
TGCCCCTCTCCCACTTATGCTCCCTTTCAAAAAAAAATGTTTAAATGTATATTAAGTTAATACCAAAAAATGGTTGAATCTGGTGAATGTCTGAGAATATTGTATTATAATTGTAATACCAGCTCAACAATATCTGAGTTCAGGAGTTAAAGCCCTGTGACTCACAACTAGGCTTTTAGATTAGGCTAATGTTAATAGCCTAATTCCCTTTTTTATTTTCAAGTACACTATCAGAAAATAAAATATAATATATAACTTTCTGAATGTAAGTATATCTGGTAGGGCTATTCTCTATTTTTTTCCCTTTGGATACCCTGAAAAAATATGCTATGTAAACAGAAAGTTATAACAAATATGGGTTTACTAAGCACCCTCATTATTATTTATCACTGTAAATGCTTCACAACTTACAAGTGTTTAAAGCAGGCATGGCTGTAATGAGCTTTCAAACTCATCATTGTTTTGGAAAATATCATGTGTACAAAAACAAATACAAGTGAACAAACAGTACCCCCACCCCCCACCCCCCAAAAAGCCAAATAACAATGTTTCAAGATGATAACACCATGTCAGAAAATATCCGTACAAACCTGCAAGAAATCATGCTTTCCTATAAATCACATTAGGTAGATACTGCATTTTTCCCTTACTCTTAAAATACTGTTTCTTTTCTACCACCAGGTAAAAATGACTCAATCTAACTTTGTTAATCTATAATATGGCATATCAGGAATATCGACATTTTATGAGATCATCTTATTTAAATTTTTTACAGTTTACATAGAGTAGTCATTTCAAATTTGTATTTATCTTAAAAATGACAGTGTGGGAAAGAGATATTTTTCTCTTATCTCAAAGGCAAACACTCTTAACTGTGTGATGAAAGGTCCAGGTATAGGACACAAAATCACCATGAAAAGGAATTTATAATCGTGGTAGAATAAAACAGAAGTTGCTTAATTCTATCATGAGATTAAAATGGATATTGCTGAAGTCACATGGCTTTTGAAGGCTCACTTTACTGCATGTGTTTCAGTAAAAGAAGTCCTGCTTATTTGGGGCTGCTTTCACTTCTACCCTGCATCTCTGATTTAGGTTGCCTTACACAGCTCTTTGACTTGCAATACATTATCCATCAAATTCTTTTCAACTCATCTGACTAGAATGAATATTATCTATTTTGTTATGTGCTCTTTCTGTTTTAATCCACCTCTATTTCCATACTCCTGCATATATGTTTGTTTAGCAAGCCTTGGTTTTGTCTGATCATCAGCCCAATTATTTACACATCATTTAAATTTTAATAACTTAAACCATAGGAATTTAAAGAATAATGGGGCTCAATCGAGGTTAGTAAATATTCTCTTGTTAGAAATGTTCACACATAATATAAATTAACTCTCCATGGACCAAAGCTTGTATGATTATGGAGTATTTTGGAAAATTCTGGTGGTGACTGCTTCTTGTTTACAGTTCATGGGCACAAGGAAAGTTAAGGCTTTAAGGTGGGCAGAATTTCTTAGGGAGAACTGTAACCAGAATGTAAACAGGGATTCAACTCCTTATAGTAATCAAAATAAACAGATCAAAACTAAAATAAATCCTTTAACTGTTCAAAATAAGCCAGTAATATTGTTGCGTCATATTTTGCCCCCAAAGAAATCCGTTCAACATTTATAAAATATATGGAAACTCCTAAGAATTGACTAGGTCATGTTTTTTTTCTTTGGTTCTCTACTATGTATAAACCTCTCAACTTCAAAATTCCAGTTTCAGGAATATCCTTGGAATTTCTTCAAACAAGTCAAAAGCATAGGGAATATAGGCGATAATATTTTAATAATTTTGTATGGTGATTAATGGTAAATACATTTATCCTGGTGAGCGTTTCATAATGTATGTAAGTGTTGAATCACTATGTTGTACACCTGCAACTAATATGATATTGTATGTCCGCTGTTCTCAATTAATAAAAAAGTGACAAGTCACTATGAAGAGTCCCTCCATTTCCATAGATTTACTGCCACTATTCTCACTGTAAATTATTTCACTGAGTGATAAGGGTCTGGGAGAAGTAGGAGGGTTTAGGTTTAAGAATGCATTTCAGAAAAGTGTTATCTGAGTATTGTGTGATCTTCAGTAACCTGTAAGGGTAAAGAAGTCAATTAGAAATTGTCCTTACTCTCCAGTGCGCTGGGTGCCATCACTATTTTTTATTTAAAAAGCAGACAAGGGGTACGTAGGAGGCTCAGTCGTTTAAGCACCCAACTCTTGAATTGGGCTCAGGTCTTGATCTCACAATTTGTGAGTATGTTGGGCTTTGCACTGACAGTGTGGATCCTGCTTGGAATTTTCTCTCTACCTCTCTCTGCCCCTCCCCGACTTGAGTGCAGGCTCTCTCTCTCTCTAAATAAATAAATAAATAAATAAATAAATAAATAAATAAACTTTAAAAATAAAGGAAGACAAATGGGCACAGCCCATGTACGGCATATCAAACTAGTATTCTAAGTGAGTGTTCAAATGTATCACAACCTTCTATAATAATAAAAACCTCATTTGGTTATAAAAACAATAGGGAAACTCTGATTATTTTATTGTAGGTCATATAGAAATATTTTAAAGAAAAATAAAGTTTTAAAAGCATTTCAAGTAATAATAGAAATGCAGGTGGTACTTACCTGAAATTTTTAAAAATTTCCAAATGAGAATTAAATTGGCACAGAAAATATACAAAATGGTTTGATGTGTGTGTGTGTGTGTGTGTGTGTGTGTGTGTGTGTTGGGGTAAATGGATTATAGTGGTATAGGATATATGACAAAGATGACAAAGGTAAAATGACAGAAAAAAATTATGTTCTGGTAAGTGATAGATATATCAAATAGCTGTTCAGAAAAATAGTTAAGGGTGCTATGGTTCTAAATCATGCTGTTGAGGGTATTCTATGGCCCATGCTTTGATGTATAAATATTATCTCCCTCTTAAGTAAATATTTAACAGTTATGCATGAAATTATTCCACCATGCAAAATATAAGCTCGCAGGTGCATAAATAAATGGACAATGAATGGTCTTCTACAGATGAATGCACTTTGGTGGTTTTATTCTGAAGACATTTTTCTCTCCATGAACATAACTATTGTAAGATATCATTAATTTGAAAACTGGACTATTTTGAAAAAATATCATTTGACTAAGTTATTATTATCCAAAGTCCATACATTTTGTTATCTTCTTATGAAAAGCAGTTTTCTTTTTTCTTTCTTTTCTTTTTCATAAATAGAAATCATACTATGAGTTATGGGTTCCATCAAATAGATGAAAGTATAAAATGGAGTATGGTCATTTAATTTATTTATTTGTTTATTTTTTGGTGTACTCTCATTTTAAATGTCACATGATTGTAATTATTGCTAATATGATAGATTTCAAATAGGTATTGTTTCAGTAAAACAGTAATAATAGACTTTGCTGTTATTAGTGGATGATACTACAGATGCTAACTTATTTCCTTTTAATATTTATTATTAAGAGTATAATTTGTTCTTCCTGATACATATTATAGATTCTGTCAACTTAGTATTTACATGGGAGCAGTTGGCTTCCTATCAGGGAGAAGAAAAATCTTTTATTCTTATATCTGTATATCTAGACTTACATGCGTGCACACACACACACACTTATATTTTGTAGAGTATTTTAGCGTAGGTAATTGATTATGAAATTTAGGAATAATAAATATAACAAATGCCAAATATTAGGTGACTAAGAATTTTTTTGTTTTCTATATTTTCTACCTAATAATTTACTCCATGAAAATTTTAAAAAGGCCTTAGGTAATGTGAATTCACAACTTCTTGCATAGATTTGCACTAAATTATTCTAGAATTTAGAATGTCTAGTAGTAGATTAAACCTTCTAGCACTTTCAAAACAAAGTCTACAGATATGAATAAAAAATTTTGAGTTAAATTTTAGCTATTCAACATTATCAGCACTGAATACCATGACTTAAAAGATTTAAACAATAGGGGCGCCTGGGTAGCTCAGTCGGTTGGGCATCAGAGTCTTGATCTCAGCTCAAGTCATAATCTCACAGTTCATGGATTCAAGCCCTACATCAAGTCCTGTGTCAGGCTCTGTGCTCAGGACATGGAGCCTACCTGGGATTCTGTCTCTCCCCCTCTCTGCCCCTCCTTGCTCTTTCTCTCTTTCTCTCAAAACTAAACATAAAAAATATCTTTAAAAAAGATTAAAACAATATTTTAATAGCATCAATTTTTTTTATATCACAAAAACAAGAAGAATATTTGGATTGAGTCTTAAATTTCAGAACTGGAAGTTTCTTCAGTGCTTCCAATTTCCTAAATGTGTCCAGCAGATAAGAATTTGTAGGAACAATCTCTAAAGTTAACTTGAGAGTAAAGTTGCTAATGTTACTACAGAAAAGTAAAATAGTCCTGTTATGTTTTATTCTTTGAACCAGAAAATGGAGAGGTGATTCTAAAATAGATGGGGGGAGGACTGAAATATCCCCACCATACGAATTCAAAATATAAATATGTTCAGAAGAATTAAATGAAAAAAAAAGCATAGTAGTATATCCATGGTTATGAAATATAGCCCTTAACTTTTTACTTAACTTAAATAGGTTATAAGATTTTAGCAGTTTCCTGTGTGTACCAGATCCTCAAATTCTTTTGAGTTCTTCAGTTACCAGTGTAGTAATAATAAACCTTATTAAAGGGGTTTGATAAAAAAAGGTTATTATTTACCAAAGCATGTTCTGCATAACACTGATCCTTAAAATATTCTAGAAGAAAAGGAGTTTTGCCTTAAAGTAAGTTTATGAAAGTCTGCACATTATACTTCACTCTTGGAGATTTATTTATTTTTCTTTCTTAAGTTTATTTATTTATTTTGAGAGAGAGAAAGAGCATGAGCAGGGTAAGGGCAGAGAGAGAGAGTGAGAGAGAGAATCCCAAGCAGGCTCCATATTGTTAGTACATCATTGTCTCAGGAACCGTGAGATTATGACCTGAGCTGAAATCAAGAGTTGCATGCTTAACTGACTGAGACACCCAGGCACCCCTCACTCTTGATTCTAATGCACAATTGTCATTTCATAGTGCATCATGAATGTGTTTCTACTATATTAACTAATCTTTGAAAACACTTTTTAATGACTGCATAATCAATCAATCAATATAGTTCTCTAATTTATCTGTTTCTCTACTGTTAACATAAGGATTTTCAATAGTCTAATTTATTAACGACATTGTAAATAAAGCTTCATGCCTACTTCTGATAGCTTTTATGGAATAAAATACTAGAATTAGAAATAATAATGGATTATACTTTATGAGTACTGTAAAGGTCTTAATAAATATTGTCAAGTTGCCTTCCAGAAAGTTATACCAAAATGAGTGTATTACTGCATATATTCCCAAAGTTATACACATAAGAGCTTTTACAAATAAACTTAAAAATCCCAAATGAACAATGAGCAAAATATTTAAAAGTGGGAAATTCAAATAGTCATAAATGGAAAAATAATGTGCAAACTCCTGAATAATTAAAATAATGCAAATTAAACCAATGATTAAATATGCTTAATCTATTAGATTAATTAAAATAATTTGAGAATTAAAATAATACTGTAGGCATTCTTATATACTGATAATAGGATATCAAATTGGCCCAAACTATCAGGAAAGTGATTTAGCAATATTTATCTAACATAAATTAATTTCATTAATACTTTTTCTTAGAAAATTAGAAATGTGGATAGAAATGTCTTGTTTAAGGGTGGTCAACGCAGCATCAAGATAAATTTGCTTAAATAGCAAGAGTAGAAGGCAGAAATATCTATGCTGATATTGCTAATATTGCCTAATAGTCCGTGCTCTCCTACTTCTTTTATTAAAGCAACCCTCTACTGTTAATTAATATGTGGCCACCTAGAAAATACTGTAACTCTAAGCCTTTCTCTTTGCTAGAGTGATGCCATGACTATATTCATGCCAATTGGATGTAAGCAAAATATATTGTACAATATCTGTGGCCTTAAAATGAAGGGTAGTCCTCTACTACTTCTGTCTCCTTGCTATAATGTGGACTTGGTAGAATGATCTGGAACAACCATCTCACCCATGAGGTGGGAGCATGGATGGCAGAGAAATAAAGTAAATGATCTTGGATCTCTGATGACTTTGGTGCTACAGGAAATTACTAGACCACCTGCCTCTGAGACTTTTATTTGAAAAATAAATAAGGGTCTATCTTGTTTGAACTATTGTTTGGGCTTCTTTTGTTATAGTAGCTTCAGAACTACTTCTTACATACATGACCCCTACATGTAGGGATGTTATGAAGCAACTAAAAGCCTCATAATAGCATGAAAGAGACCAATAAAACAATGTTGCAGAGAGAAAGCAAAATATATTATGTCATTTTTTATTATGATATTAAAGGAAATTAATTTCCAAAACAATAATGGAAGTCAAATCTTGGTGATAAGATTGGTGATGATTTTTTTTAATGTTTATTTATTTTTGAGACAGAGAGAGACAGAGCATGAATGGGGGAGGGTCAGAGAGAGAGGGAGACACAGAATCTGAAGCAGGCTCCAGGCTCTGAGCTGTCAGCACAGAACCCGACGTGGGGCTTGAACTCACAGACCGTGAGATTATGACCTGAGCCGAAGTCGGACGCTTAACCGACTGAGCCACCCAGGCGCCCCAAGATCAGTGATGATTTTTAAGATTTGCTTCTACTTCTAATCTAATTACGAAAAAAATATCAGACAAACCCCAATTGAGGGACATTTTACAAAATACCCGACCAGTACTTTTCAATACTGTTAAGGTCATCAAAAACAAAGCAAGTTGAGAAACTGCTATAGCCAAGAAGAGCCTAAAGAGTCATGATGACTAAATGTAATGTGGTGTCCTGGATACGATCTTGAAATAGAAAAAAAATTAGGTAAAAACTAAGGAAATCTGAAAATGGACTTTAGCTAATAATATGTTAATATTAGTCCATTGATTGTGACAAGTATACTATGGGAATATAAGATGTTAACAATAGAGGAAGCCAGGTGTGGGCTGTGCAGGAAGTGTTAAGCAGCACACAGTGCATGGTAACCAATGTCAAGGGAGGATTCCAACTACGAGGAAGACAGCAAAGATCATCACCATTCCAGACACCAGAAATGGAAGTTCAAACACTTCTGCCCACTGCATTTTGGTATGTGAGTCATCAAGGAAAGCACAAAACAACCAAGCATTGGATGGTACAGTGCTTTTGCTTACATAGAGAAGAGACAGAGAAAGATCCGTTCCAATAGTGAGTGTCAGTCCCTCATAGCTAGCAGGTGTCCCTGGCAGCCAATGCAAGGCAACCGGCCTACATGCCCTCCACTAATGCCCCCACATAAGGACCCGGACCCCTCCCTTGCCAAATACTGAAAGCCATGAGCAAGACTGAAGGCCATTGGTTGATGTACATGCCTAAGCAGAAAAAAAAAAGGAACAGTTGTTGATCTTGAAATGGGGAAAGATATTCCCACACAAGGTAGCAAATACCGGCTCTACCTCTTGGTAAGTAAAGTTAAAGGCCTGTTCTTATGTGGCTGAGTGAGAGTCCAAAGACCATGCACTTAAGACTACCTTTCCCAACAGGAAGACTTGTACTGTCTTTACAACTTTTCTGTAAATATAAATCCATACTAAAACTGAAAAAAAATATATATATAATATATGTACTATATTATATATACAAATATATGTATATATATATATATATACACACAAATACATACACACATATATACAAATATATTTGTATATATATACAAAGGATGTTTCAGGCACTATTGGAGGCCATAGACTTTACTATTGATCTGTTGTTCACTTTGTGTGGCCACAAGTCAGTCCTGCATTATCTCAAGCTTCTGCCATATTCTCCTTTTCAGCATCTCTGACTTCCTAAGCCATACGCATGTTTAGTTCCATGATCAAAAACAGCTTCACCTTCAAGTCACTGACATCACTGAACTTGGAGGTATGGAGGCAGTGATGAATCAATCTGGGTGTCAGGTTCTTTTCATGGATGCCAGTTTTCCTTTATTCTCCACTACCATCATGTCCCTCTTACCTTCCAGGTGCCTGTCCTTCTGACCTCAGTTCTATGTACCACCAGGATCTGTGGCAACAGATGAACATAAACTATTTAAATAGTTTCCAAGCAAGGTGAAAACCATATAATAAATCCCGTATATTATATCTGCTCTGATGGTTATGATTCTCTGATCAAACCTTGCCTGAAAAAGCTATGTAATCTATTAGGACCACTTATTAAAAATCTTATCTATTGATCACTAACTGCCTAGTTTCAAGGGCTAAGGGTCACAGAACCAATCAATCAATCAATCAATCACAAGGAGAGTGAAGATTAAAAGACAACATGTCCTTGAATTCTGATACTGTATCTTGAACCTTCTTAAATGTTGCCATTTTCCAAAATGAATCAAGATAAACAACCATTTTGTTGAGCTCTCCACTGAAGAATTAATAGTATTAATGAAATCTACTATCTAATCTCTATATATTCTAGCTCCTTTCTAATTTCAAATTCATTACATCTATAATGAAAATAAAAGATATTCTTAGTGGTCAAAAGACATAAAATGATTAATCACATATCTGCTAATGACATTTTAAAAGTACCTCAGCCCAGAAATGTGACACTACAATCATTAAAAATCAGATTCAATTTTCAAAGATACTAATCTTAAACTTTATGCTGCTGGCAGAAACATAAAATTATATCCAGTAAGCTCAGATGCTCTGGATAATGGAAAAGCTCAGTTCAATGGTGCTGCCAGAAAATAATATGCTTTTAGAAATTCTGCAAGTTGAGTAGGGAGATAACTGATCAGGATATGACAAAGTGATGTTACAAATTGTTCAGAACAGAAAAATTCCAGATCCAAAGAGATTTTTTTTTGAGACACTGATTGAGGTCCAAGAGCAGCATAATGGTACCAAATGGATAAAAACAACAATAAAGTCACTTCTCATGCATAATGCATACACATTCTCTATTGGAGTTGATATCACCATCTGGTGTCTAATTATTCCCGCCTCATACCACACGGTGGTATGCACCTAATGGAATGACTGTACATTATAATAACTCAGTACACAGACTCTTTGTTGCTAATTATAAGGTGCTAGTTTTTGTTGTTGTTTTAAAGATCATGGAAATCCCAAGGAATTTGGTGTTCATGGCTTAAAATAAATATTTTGTAGGGTGTCACTAGGAAATGAGAACTCCAGTTAACTTTTATTTTTCTAAAAGATCTATTGTTCCTTTATGTTTAGTTCATTTCTTCTAACATCTGTACCACAGACATTAATTAAGGTCCCGATTCCCTATTCTCATCACATGATCCTTTTTTGAAACTGCATCTTTTTTTTCAAACTATTTATTGTGATTTATTCGTATATACCTTCAAGTTGTAGGAATCAGGCTTAACAGTTATTTGTTCTCTCTGAAAATAACAAAGAAATGATTCTTATGGAATCAGACAGTTATTCATCTTCATTCATTCATTCATTCATTCAATAAGCATCTGTTGCATATTTACTAAAAATTAGAAAGTTTAGGGTCTGAGGGAATAATTTATGACCACTTGAAAAGGACCAAGGCTAATTAATAAAAAAATATATATAGAGAAATAACAAGAAAGCTTTGAAAATACTCTAATAGAAGTATTTACAAGTTCTTTATAGAGTAGAGAGGAGAGATTCTTCAAGATACCTTTTAACCCCTGAAGGTACTACTTCTTTTCTTGGTTGCAATTTAGTGATTTTCTTCTGCACAATAAACTTCCTGCACATGCAGTGGTTTAAGATGTCAATTATTTACTGATGGTTTTGTAATTTAGTCAGGGCTTGGAGGCAACAGCTCATGCTTGTTCCACATGGTACCTTGAGAGAGGCTTTACTAGAAAAACTGGAAGATCCACTTGAAGGTGGCTCCCTCACGTGGATTAAAAGTTAGTCTGGCTTTAGCTGGTAGCTTAGGTGGGATGGTCAGTTGGAGATCTCAATGGTCTGTTACACTTGGTTGTTTGGATTTCCTCACTGAATGTCAGCTAAGTTACAAAAGAGCAGAAGTAGACGTCACCAGCCTTTTTACAGAGTCAGCCCAGACCTGGGAGAGTATCAATCTCCCGCCATATTCTAAGTAAGAAGATGCGGGTCCAGTCCAGATTCATTGGATTGAAGAATTAAGCTCACTTCTCAGAGCTCTATTTTTGGCTATCTTTAATTCACTAGTCGGTATAAACTTGATCAAGTAAATATAATCCTGGAAAGTACTTTAGGGAGTAATGTAAAGGCTTACTTCTCTTAAAATCCAGAGTACCTGTATGTAAAATTCCATTTTAATACTATGGTTCGAAAAAGGAAACGATATTCCACGGAATCTCAAAAAGAGAGGATCTAATTCTAGGTTTCCTGAAATGGGTGTGCTAATCAATAGAAATTTTTATCTGTAACAAAACATGTTAGGAAGTTTGATTTCGTATCGAATTCTATCTACATAGCATTGAGAAAATACTTGTTCCATATCTTAAGGTGATGAATATTTTCTATAATTCATTCAATCACCAGAACAAAAGCTTCAGGCAAAGTTATTATTTCCCTAAGAAAAGTGAGGCTAAGGGAAATGAACGGTTTATCTGAGCTTGTACAGCTAATATGTGGAAGATCTTGGATTCAAGCCCAGGATGCCTTTCTCCAAAGTCTTAATGCGATGTCATACTGCTTAAGCACAGACAAATTGAATATGAAGTTTTACAAAATGTATTTTTATCTATTTTCTCTTCTGATATATTCAGCCTCCACTTACAATAAAATGTATGATTATTTTTTTTTCAATGTTTTTTATTTATTTTTGGGACAGAGAGAGACAGAGCATGAACGGGGGAGGGGCAGAGAGAGAGGGAGACACAGAATCGGAAACAGGCTCCAGGCTCCGAGCCATCAGCCCAGAGCCTGACGCGGGGCTCGAACTCCCGGACCGCGAGATCGTGACCTGGCTGTAGTCGGACGCTTAACTGACTGCGCCACCCAGGCGCCCCTCATTATTTTAATAATAATATATAAAGAGGGTTGAGAGTCTGCTAACATGGTTTCTAATAACTCGAATCTGAATGATTAACATTATTTATGAATTAATTATGAATTATTCAACCAAATTACACTCTATACAAAAATTATAACTTATAAAATTGTTTGCAGTGAAAGTATGTATAGCCAGATATGTGTGTGTCACAAATTAATATTTAGAATAAAATAGATAAAACTGGGAGATAAAATTTTATATGTTTAAATATTAGATTTAGGTTCCAGGTTCTATTATGAATCATCTAGTTGCTTAAGTTTTTACCTTTCCTAACTCCTTCTTTTCCTATTTCATAAACTCCATGATGGACAGTAATAAGCCTCTTACTTTATACACAAGGCTGACAGCCTAGCAGGTATTGAATGAGGATAATAAGTTGTAAGAGTCCTATGAAAAAATTATGAAAACAATTAATTGGGTGAAAAGTCAATCAGAAGACCCAAATCCATAATACTAGGTCAACTGTAATCATACTGGAAAATTTCCCTGGGAGTCTTTTGCTCTACATTTTTCTGTTATGTTAAGAGAAAATTACATGAAAGTAGATTACAGTTATACTTTGAGACAATTATTTCAAGACCATTTGAGAGCAAAGAAGAAGTACTGAAAAGCTTTTTGAAAAATTACAGTTATATTTTTTTAGAAGGTTTCTCCATTAACGTTAATTATGTTCTCCCTAGTGTCATGAGCTTAGGCGCCTTCTGAAAAGGAAAATTTATTCACCAACAGGTGAATGTTTTAAGTTTTTAATTCATTGCCACTTGACCTGAAACATTTAGAGTTGCTTCTTTTTCTTAAAAAAAAAAGTTAGCTTTATTGAGATATAATTTATGACCAAAAAGTTTGCCCAATTAAAGTTCTAATTCATTGTGGGTTTTTTTTTTGTCTACTAAGTTTTGTGATCATCACCATACTTAAAATATTTTTATCACTCCAAAAAGATATTAGAATGTTTTAATTACTCCAAAAAGAAACGTTTTACTGAATATCAGCTGCTTCCTATAACTCTGCCCTCTCATCCTCTGTGTTGTCCTAGGTAACATAATCTATTTTAATTTGTCTTTCAGTTCAAATAGAGAAGTGGGGAAAGGAAAGTATTGTCAGATTGTGGATAACATAATGTGTAATTCGTAGATCCAGATTGCCCACGTATCAATCCCATGTTAATAACATGTGAAAGACTAGGCAGTATAACTTTAAGTGCATCCTATGGAGCATAGGCAGTATAGCTTTAAGTGCATCCTATGGAGCAAAAAAAAAAAATAAATAAATAAAAACGGTTTTAATGCAATACAGGAGTATAGCAGTAGAGGCTGGCTCACTTTCATCTCAAGAATCTTGAATTAAAGTCACCTTCAGAGACCTTACTAGGAATAACTGGAGAGAAGAAACATACGGGCTTTCTGCACACTTGTTTTGTGCCCCTGTTTTTTATTCATGTCCTCCATTCCTAAAATATGTTTATGTACCTACACTCATTTCTAGTTCTTTTTTTTATGACTTTTCCCACATTTTCCCTGACAGTCACCATTTTATTTTCACTCACTCAGCATTCCTGTGAGTCTCTGCTTCCTAATCCTGCCCTGCCAAAAATACACATATTTTTAAAGTTTTTTTCTTTTTCCTTTATCCTTCTTCTTCTTCTTTTTCTTTTTGTGTTCTGTTTTGTTTTGGTTTTTTTTGCTTTCACAATCAATCTCTGTTCAGAATTCTGATTTACTTCACAATGATTCTTTCTTACTTTTTACCTTGGACAATTTCTTTGCCTTTTTTTTTTTCTCTCTTTCTCACCATTCCTAGAAGTAACATCGTATTCCCTTAATGAACCCTCCAGTGGGTCCCTGCCTTTTCAGTGAGTCTATTAAATACATCTTGCATAACCTAGTGTAAATGATGCCCCTAACAAATTCATCAACATCATATTTGTGCCTCTAGTGCCAGCTTTTCTGTTGTTGAAATAAATAAGTATATGTGCATTTTTTCTGGCATTCTTAATGTAACTATGCAAAATAATATAATAAAATGATTAAAGACATGGATTTGAGATCATATGATAGACATAAATTCCCAATTTTGACTTAATCCCAAGTCATTTGAATTATCTAAACTATAATCTCCTCATCTGTAAAATAGGAATGATAATACTGCTCTCATGGAACTGTAAGGAGAAAATAATGATGCATTCAAACAGCAAAATGCTGAAAATTACATTATTTTCATTACAACTTTTCATATACATTAAGCCTTCACTAGACTTATTTTGGGTGAATATGGGCAAAATACATCTAAAATATGATTTTTATGGCAAAGTGAATTCCGCATAACAAACGAACTTCAACCAATTTTTTCATTGGTTGTCGAAGGCTTGCTGTGTAAAACTAGCATAAATATTAAAAGATGATCTAGTTGATTCTCTGGTCTGTAGTCTGGAGTATATACAAATTCATTTGCCTCTTAAATTTCTCCCATGAATATCATATCATTTAACTCTTTTTTGACAAACCAAATGGAACCAAACACTTTTTTTAAGACATGTGTTTGCCATTAAAACTTGTTAAATATTAGGGGAAAAAAGAGAAAAAAAGAAAAAAGAAATAAGTACAAACTTGTCATATGATTATGGAAATACAAATATGAGAAAATAATGTATGCTTTTATCTCTCATTGTAAATTAAATGTTATCAAAGATTTTTTCCAGGAAAGATATGTTTTCTGTCAATTAACCTGATAATTAAGATCTAAGAAAGTAAGGCATAAGGCAAGGTCTGGAATCCATTTCTTAAGTTGATTAAACCTCATCATCACTTTGACTGACATCCCTAAACACAGTTTTACTTTGCTGTAATCCCTCTATGTAAGTGCTTTCTTAAATAAAAGACTAAATTCTTAATTTTTTGTCTATTTCCCCCAATTTCTAAGTTCCCTGAAAGCATGCACTTTGTCTCTCTCTATGTATATTGCCAATCTCTATAATAAATTGCAGGTGAATGAACCAATAAAAGAATGAATTCAGAAGAATTTTTAGACTAATTTTAGCTGGAAATAATGCCCCATTACAAATATGTTCCTTTGAGAAGAATAACAAGAAGTTGGTAACTAAAATCACAAAATATATTTTACTCAATATGCATTTGTGTATTATGTCATATATATTTTCCATGATCGTGTTAAATGCAGTCACTTACATATATATCAGCAAGGTTGGGTGGAACCTGACTGATGATTAATTTTTTTTTGATGCCCTGAGAAACCTAACTAGTTAAGTGGCACTCCTTATAGTGTGTTGTCTAAATAAGGTTTACTCCAGTCTTGTTATTTTCTAGGGGACATAAGCATTATTTCTGTGATCCACTCCAGAAATAAAAGCATAAAATAAATTCTGGATATTCACTGAAAACTCTAGTAAACACAAAATGCCAGGAATTGTGGTTAATATGATTAAAAGTTTTAATTTAAAATTTTGGAAAACAATTTCCCATATAATAATGAAGGTATAAAATGACTAAGAAATCGTTCTAAAAATGGGAGAATTGAAGAACACTGGTGTTCTGCAAGCTTGACCAAGGTAAATTAGATTATAGAAGGACCTTCCCAATTGCTAAAAAGAAACAAAAAGTAATGAATAGAGTTCTCTCACTTTTAAGATTTTCTCACATTAGCTTTTCTTAAACTTTTGGCACCTGCTAGGAAGTAAAAGCAGATTGGGGTTCCTGGGTGGCTCAGTTGGTTAAGCATCCGACTTCAGTTCAGGTCATGATCTCACGGTTCGGGAGTTCTAGCCCCGTATCGGGCTATGTGCTGACAGCTCGGAACCTGCTTCACATTCTGTGTCTCTCTCTCTCCCTCTCCGTCCCTCTCCTGCTTGCTCTGTCTCTGTCTCAAAAATAAACATTAAAAAAAAAATAGAAGAAGTAAGAGCAGATGAAAAAATGAGTGAACATGTAACCACTGGATACTAACAGGAGAACTTAGAAATAATACGATCATGGCAAGTACGACAGCTGTTTTCCTTCTACTCAAAAAACGATTCAGTTTGCATCCAAAATGTCATAGTGATGTTTATTTTCTACCAGCAGAATTAGTTTTAAATTTCTAGTATGAAATTGTTATGCCAATTTTTCATGGAGGAGTGCAAAAATAAAAAAAATAAATAAAAGGACAAGCTGACATTCATGATTCATGTAGTCTACTACCTGGCTCTGTCTGAGATTCACTGGGGTATAAAATGAAACCACGTGTCTACTAATTCCAGCCAATTGTCTTAAAAGTAGGGCCAACATTTCTATGTTCTTTGTGCCTCCTGCCACGACCACAGAGCACTGCCCATAGTCATTTCTATTATTTCAAATGAATAAACAAAGCACCATCTGATGTGCCCTGGAAATATTGAAATAACCTCGTAGTGGAAAAGTGTGAATGTTTGTGTGCATCGGTGTGTCTGTGTGTGTCTGTGTGTGTCTGTGTGTGGGCAAGGGAGAGAGAGAGAGAAAGAGAGGTTAAAAAATCTGAACAGAAGCCTGATGTATCTTTATTGTCTTCCTTGCCTAAAATATGCAAAAGATATAAAAATCAGTTTTGGATCAGCTGGGTGGCTCAGTTAGTTAAGCATCTGATTTCAGCTCAGGTGATGATCTCATGGTTTGTGAGTTCGAGCCCCGTTGTCAGGCTCTGTACTGACAGCTCAGAGCCTGGAGCTTACTTCAGATTCTGTATCCCTCTCTCTATATCCCTCCCCAACTTGTGCTCTGTCTCTCTCTCTCTCAAAAATAAAAATAAATTAAAAAAAAAAACCAAGCCCATGCTATAAAAAATAAATAGGTAGATAGATAAATAACTAACTAAATAAAACCAGTCCTGATTATTTTGTTCAGTATGTTTTTAGCAGACAAAAATATGGTAGAAGAATATAACTTTTATTTTAAGAATGCGCCTCTATTTCTCTATCAGCAATTTAAAATGTGGAAGTTTGCAGCATTGGCAAGAAACCCAAAAGAGATTTATCTACAGGCACCAGCTGATGCCTAAGCAAGGCCTCATAGGATGCTGGCGGCCATGATGGTTCAGAGTCTGAATTATTGCATTAAAACTCAAAAAAATGTTTTGGTTGCTATACCAAATGCAATAAGTTACTCAGACCTAAGATACTTATTAAATCATAAGTGAACCTCTGGGAAAAGTCAAATATTTGTAGTTTCTGCTAACTCAGGCATCCGTTCCTTCTCACAAACTCCTTTATCTAACTGAAATACCCTCTCCCAAGTGTTCCGACAAACTGTTCAATCCTTCCAGGTTCAGCTCAAATACTGGCTCAAGCACAAATGAACTCTGGCTTTGGAGTTCTTCCTCTATGCCAAGCTGCATTCTACATACAACTCCCTTATAATAAGCATTATTAACTCATTTCATTATTTGTTTGTTGGCCTGCCTGCCTCTTCTATCATGTAATTCTCCTTGGTGCAAAAGTGCCATATATTTGTGGCCCTTCATTCTTGTGTCTCAGACACCCAACAGGATTCCTCGAGAGTCAAAAGACAAAAAGCATTTTTTAAAGAAATCCAAGGACAGAAACAATGGAAGTATCAATGTAGAAAGTATCTTATTAAACATATTTATTTGTGGGGCACTTCAGTGGCTTAGGGTTAAGCAGTTAAGCAGTCAGCTAAGCCGCGGGCTCTGTGCTGGGTGTAGGGGCTGCTTGAGATTCTCTCTCTTCCTCTCTCCCGTTCCCTATTCGCTCTCTCAAGATAAATGAACTTTAAAAAATATTTATTTGCACAGAAATTATATATACAAATTATTTTATAATATTTGCATTTATTAGACAGATCATTCTGTCGCTGTTTTCATGAAGAGTATGGAATCAGAGCTTAGGGAAGTGAATTTTTGATCATCTTAATAAATAAAGTGAACAATTGGGATAGTGGCATGGCCTAATAAATATATACCAGCACTGTAGAACCACACCCTCCCACCAGACAGAACATTCCTGCTGCTCTGTACTCATGCAATTAATAAGACTCAGAAGATCAGTATATTAGTTTTGTGGGTGCATAGAGGAGGGGGTCAACCTCTCTAGGTTTTAACAGCCTTACTCCCCTTTCACCTACCCTTCTACCCCCAAATCCTATTTTTAATCAGAGTAATACTATTTTTTAAGGTACAGATTGATTATATTTGCTGATCACCCTTTTATATTTTTTAAACCTAGTTTGGGATTCAATTTTATTGTAGATTTCATGTGATAATATTTGTAAAGTACCCAGAATTGTGTCTGGAACCTAAGAAACACTACATATTACTAAATAAATAAAATTAAGTCATATTAATTTTCAGGTGATTTCTTCATCTAATGTATTATCTGTGGAATCTTAATTTTTTCCTAGGGTCACTGAGTCACCATTAGTAACCATCATGTCTTCGTTTCATTGCAAGGTTATAGTCCCAGAAAAGTAAATATGAAGTGTATAAGAGAAAGCATCATCATGTTCTGAATTAATCTTCTATATTTTAGTTCATTTAATTGCTTCTGGTTTGATTAGCTTACCAACTCAAAAAAGAACAGTATCGATGTTTAGGTATTCAATAAAAGTAGAATCAACTAGTACGAATAGGAAATGATGTCATGCTTTTAATTTACTTCTGTGAATTCATTCATTTTCATATCTATTTATAATTATTCAGTCTTTCAGAAATGACTGTGAGATATCAATTATATTTAACTTTGTGTGTGAAGAATTACCCTACTTGTAGGTGTGCAACCAAAACGTTCTGTAATCTTGGCCAGCAAATGCAACCTCTGAATCTCATTTTTTTTCTTCTGTGAAATAAGTGAATTGAATTAATTAATCTCTGAATTTCTTTCCAGGTATGAGTCTATTGTTCTATTTGGTGATGGAACACTATCGGGAACACACGCGACTTCAGAGTCACCATAAAAAGTCCATAACAACATGGCAAAATTTTTTCAGGGTAATTTTCCCCTTGATGGATACTCCACACTGCAGCAATGTTCATCATTTAAATTGACACCTGCAAGCTCAAAGCTCAATTAAAAGTGATTAGTAGCACATTAGAAAACATTATAAGGCTATATGTAGACACATCTGAAAAAAATAATCCTCTAAGACTGGATTAAGTCTGCATTGCAAAGGTCTGTTTGCTTTTCTAGATCTAACACAAGAAGGAAAACATTTTGAGATGAGGAAGCACATATAATTCATTTTTATTTCTTCATTTCCTCATAAGTGGTACACATATAATACCTGTTAAATGAGTGAGTGAATAAATAAAAAGGAAGTTTACATAATTCACATATTTTTCATGTCTCATATTTCTTCTTGCTATCGCTTGGAAACACATAAGCAGCTTACCTTATATATTCCATATATAAGTACCCAAAGTATAAATGACTCTGGGAAGAGTTGTGAAGTAGGCCAAAACTGTATTTAGTATCTCTAGGACTCTTTTTGTCCCAAATTAGTTGGCTAGATTCCCAGATACCAGTGCTCTATGTTCTGTTCTATCTTCCATGAATGGGAATTCATGGTTAACTTCACTTAACAATGTGCTGAGGATGTTCACTTAACAATGCAGTGTGCTGAGGATGATGGGTAGGTATGAACATATGTAATAAAGAATGTGTTGACACATTTTATTCAATTTATTCAATTACTTACTTATATTTGAACATTCCAAGCTGCACATAATACTATGGTAGGTACTGCAAGGATTTAAAAAAATAATGATCCACTGTCCCTCAAATCCAGATCTTATGTTTAAATAGGAAAAGGCCAGGGTGCCTGGGTAGCTCAGTCTGACTTCCGCTCAAGACATCATCTCACAGTTCCTGGGTTTGAGCACTGAATCTAAGCCCTGATTTGGATTCTCTGTTCCCTTCTTTCTCTGCACCTTCCCTGCTCACTCTCTCTCTCTCTCTCAAAAATAAATAAGCATTAAAAAATAAATAAATAGGAAAACTCCTATAACAGTAAACATACAGACATGTGAGTGACTGATAATTCTCGCGACATCAGTGTTTGCCTACTCAGCTTTTACCGATAACTGAATCTCACTTTGTTGTCCAATTTCTACCTGCTTAGATGAATGCAGGCTGCCTCACCACATTTCTTCCACTGGGTTCTTCACAGGAGAATCAACATGAGCCTACCAGTTATGCTGTTTTTGTCAGTTTCTTGTAGACATCAGAAAGATTTCAGATGGTAAAATAGCCGTTGCTATCAAAATGTTTGAATCATAACAGCTAGGCAAATGCTAATTTTTTTGGAAAATTATCCATTCTGTTTTCTATTGTAAATTTATTTTAAATGAGACAAAAGTGATAGGTATTTGCAAATCTTCTCAGACCAGTGAAATAATCCATATTCCATTTTGGAGGTTTCTAATGTGAGAGTGTGATAAAACTATCTTTATGTTTCAATTTCATTTGGATTTTGAAAAATAATAGAGATCCATTAGAGAAAGAATTTCAGCCATGCTTGTAATTTCAATTTAAAGAGAACTGCAGACTTTTGCATACTAGGGTGAGCCACTATTATTTTAATATGGCTATTGTCCCACTAGTGATCTGCACATTTATAAAATCAAAATAGGAACCCACACTGCTCCTTACACAATCCACTTTCCCTTCCTCTCCTCTCCCCCAAAAAGTATTTCATGAAACGTGATTGTCCTGAAAATTAGACCTACTGTTATATAAAGAAACTAATTTAGGAATAACATAAAAATCCTATAGCCTGCAGCAATTGCTTTTGATGTAGAGTAGCTTGTTCTCTAACTCCTCCTTTGCCAATCCAGAAGAACCTGGAGTGTGAATTTTCTGGGTTTTTTTTTTTTCCCTTTTGCTTTGAGAGTACCTATAACCCTCCTAAGGCTGAGGTCAGACCAGGGGAACATCTGTAAAAATGCAGATCAGGTTTTCTGTGCTCAAAGAAATGAGTGGTTTTAAAATAAGCATTTTCTCATCAGTATTCTGTACCACCATCTTAGCATGAAGGAGGAAAATACAACAATGAACCTAAAAAGAGGAGAAGATAAAAGGCAATGACTCAGAGGAGGAAAAAAAAAAGTTTCTTCTTAATTGAGTTTAAAAGTAAGAAATGAGAGGAAAATAGTCCCACAGCCTTCTCTTGGTGAGATATCTTCGGATCATTTTGAAGTATGTGTATTTGTATGACATCCACTTTTAGTGCACCAGATGGAATAAAGTTAGAAGTAGAAAAAAGGCTTCTGGGTATTGTGGACACGGAAGCCGAGCGCCACCTGAGGGGCAGAGCTGGCAAAGCTCCTCCAAGAAACAGGCTAAGACCTCCTTGTGATAATCAAATTCATCACCTGGTACCACCTTACCGTCCAGAAATATTGAAGTTATTTGGACTCCTCTCTCCCTTATCTCCATATAGATATAATTTTAAATGTGGAAGTTCTTTTGTTTGATTTTATAAGATTTTTTTTCTTCTGAATTACCTCTTAAAGTCAAATTCTCTCTAACATGGACTCAAACCCAAAGTTGGCAATTTCACCTAATCAAATTGTACTTAACCTGAAGTTATCATTTTCTAACATTTTTTCCTTCCTGCAGTTGCAATCAATCAATGCCGCCTTCATAATGCTGTGGAGATCTTGTCTTCCCCAAATATTATTCTCTCCATGCCAATATAGGACATTTCAAAAATTTTGTATGGCATATATAATCATGAAAAGGATAAATATTACGTTATAAATATTTATAATTCTTCATTATGCTCCTTTTGAAAGTGGTCATCCTGAGGAAAATCTTTTAATTTTCTTCCAGAGCTGATCACTTTTGTAATTGATGTAGACTGGAGAAGCATAAGGACTAAAACACCTTATAAGTGATTGCCCATTAATCATGCAGAGTCCTAAAACCCCATCATCTTTTTTCTCCCCTCACCTTCCACCATCTTATCATCCTTTGCTCTGGACAACCCACTTTCCAAAGTGCTCTGAACAGAGGGTGGGAAGTTATAGACCCGATGGTGGGTTTGGAGACCTGATGGCAGGTGATTGCCATGACCAGTGGGGCATTTTCTTACAAGCTTAGGCTTCCCTAGATCCATCACCACTGTCATAGATGCCTAAAACCTAATTTAGGAAGTTTTGTTTTAATATATATTATGTATTGCATTTCCTCTCACACTCAATTTGGGATCTCTCTTTCCTGTCTCCCCAAGAAAGTCCACATTATACTTGACACATTTTAGACTTAATCTTATTTGTTTTCCTCCTACCCTTCCCCAAGCCATGGTGGAAACTGGTCTCCAGGAGGGACTTGGGTGATAGCACAGCTGACCCAAGGAGATCTAGTAATATTCATGTAATACTCATGTTATTATTATGACATCTATCACCAAGGACTTTTGAATCCCAGGTGCAGTATTTAGCTGCTCCTTTGATTAAATCTCATATAGAAAATCCAATAGTGCAATTCACTATGGTGGTCAAGTTGTTAGATACAAGCAATAGAAATTCAGGCAATAGGAGAATGGCCTGATGGGAGACTTCATGATTCTTGATAAACAATTTAAAAGTCAGAGGTGGATTATGTCCTCTACTCTTCAGATCACAACTGAGGAGAGGCACTATTCTAAATGAAAGGAATGTCTATTATGAGAATCTAGGTATATACCCTATTATATATTTTCAATAGATGAGAAAGTTTAAGAAACACCATCCTGTGTTTCTATATAGATTCTTAAGGCAAGGAGATCTTTCTTCAATGGAAAAAGAGATAGGGATAATATTGTGATTCATGCAAGATACTTGCTAGGCTTCCCAGTCTGGTCCTGGTCTTCAAAGGTCTGAGCTCAAGCCATTAGGCACCAGGTTTAGCCTCCAGAAGAGAGAGAAAGATGCGTGAATGCAGAAGCAAAGCTAGAAAATATATACTTGAATGTTAGGTAGAAATCTGCTGAAATGTTATTGAAGTTAATAAGGAATGTGGAGTCAGGGTTAAAGAAAGCCTTGAAGGTAGAGAAACAAAGGGGGTTAAAAAAATCAATGTCTGCCCCGTTCCCAAATCAATTAAATCTAAATCAAGGTAGATGCTGCCTAGGTGTTTTCATCAGTTTTTTAAAAATTCTCTGGGTCTTTTTAATATGTAATCAGGGCTCAAAATCACTGACTGAACTTGAAAGAGCACATGACAATATTGAGTGTTACCTTTATCTGAAATGAAGCACTTAGCTACAAGTTCCTAGGGAGAAAAGAAGTCCTCTGTCCACATACACAGATACCAGAAATCTTTGTTACCACAAGACAAGAGCTTGAGAACAGACAACAAGGAGACCAGGGAAGCTTAGCACTGGCTAAGCAATTTGTACACAAGTGTTACTGAACACACTTAGGCTTTACCAGAATTCTCCCTGTTGATAAATTTGAGGAGAAAAAGACGACAAGGATTCTTCCCTTTAGTACTGAGAAAAGGCCAAAATGAGACATTGGAACAGAGGCCTCAGGGCAGCTATAAGAAGCTGGGCGCAAAGCAAGGATGACTCACCCCTGAGGTTAAGTTTCTAGTAACTTTGAGGTTGGTGTAGGCAGATTCCAAACTCTAAGCCAGAGGGCCATCTTGAAGTCATCTGGGGCCTATGAGAGGCTACTCTCCTAGAGGGGCACAACATTCCAGTTACATCGGTGAATTAAAATCCTCGCTCTCAAAGTGAAAGCCACTATCAATATATTTTATTGTTTACCAAACTACATGCTTGTTAGAACACAAAATCACTTCAGTCAAACCTGCCTTCTTTTCTGTTTTATCAATTTCCATGCTATTTTTTTTACCATGTTGATAATATGATTTTTCCCTTTTCCCAACCTGTCTTGCCATGACAAACTCATTAGAAATTTTTAATCCTGGCTTGTTATCTGGCTCGACCCATTAATTGACTTCCTCATATGCCTGCTTTTCACCTTAGTGTTCATTTATTATTTATATTGTCAATTTATGCATTTCTCATGCATATTCCTGGGTAAATGAGTTCTTTATTTTCAAATGCCTTGCCTCATCATCTTTAAACTGAATTTACTGGCTTCATCACTGCCTTTCCTAGCCCCCTCAAGCTGCTGAGCATTGTGACAAAACATCAAGGAGTAATTCTAGTCAGTATTATTTGAAAGTCATGGTTTCTGTTCAGCACCCAGATCCTCCTTCACTGCCCCTAGCATTCACTATTCTGCTTATTCAATTCTTCTAAATCTCTATCGCCCTTTTTAATCATTAGCTCTAACAATTTCTCATATTTTCCCTTGTTTTTGATAACTTTGACAGTTTTGAGGCATTTTTTTCATGTTTCAACAAACATGAATTTTGGGGAGGGCAACCACAGGAGTAAAATGCCATCCTCATCACATCATATAAAGGGGTGCATACTATCCAGATGACTAACCACTATCAATGTTAACTTTGATCTTCTGGTTTAGGTAGTGTTTGCCAAGTATCTCTACTGTAAATTTACTCATTCCCCTCCCACTCCACCCCCACTTCCTATACTTTAATCTAGGAACTCACTAAGCACAGTCCATACTTAAGCGATAGTCAGTTAAACTCCACCTCTTTGAGGGCAGAGTATCTAGAGAATTATTTAAAATTCTTCTTTATGAAAGAGTTTGCAATAGGTTTTAAAATGGTATTCCTATATCTACTTATCTCCATGTCCTTTGTGCATCTTCCATCCATACTACAGACACAGTGATCATTTTAAAGTAGACATCTGTCCTCTGTTTAAAACCTTCCAATAGCTACCGATTAATACAAATATAAAAGGCTAGGTCTGAAACTCAAGATTTAAAGCACTGCATACCCTCCAACCTATAAACCAGTGAGTCTCAACTTTAGCTCACTTGGGAATCACCAAGTTGCTTTGGAACATGCAGATGCCTGGTCCCCATTTATTAGTGAAACATGCCTTTGAAATGTTTTAGTAATTATTACCTTTTTATTATTATAAAATATGTATTCTCACACAATTATTTTATAAAAGCCATCATCCCAATAATTATATTTACTTATTATATTCTTCATAAATTTTCTAGGTTTTTTTCTTTCAGTTGATTATTTGGAGTCAGTGATTGCCTTTTGATATTTCAAGTACTTGGGTACATGTTATAAGCATTTCAATTCCCTCTCATTTCTACATTTTTAGTAAAGTGTTTCCATGGTGCTGAAAAAGTGTAATTACTTTATAATCAAGAAATGTATTTTAATGCTATTACAGACCTCTAGAGCAATGAAAACTTCTAATCTAAGATATTCCCTAGATAAACTATGTTATGAAGTATCATCTGCACATAAGTTATTAATTTTCTCTTCATAATCTCTGACCTCATTTACCTATACTAATTATATTTATCATTTATTTAAATAATTATTGTAGAATATTCTCAAATTAGTTTATTTAAACATAAAATATAGATTACTTACAATGTACTTATATATAAAGAAACAATGAAATTATAAGACTTTTACTTAATATTAGAAAAAAGAATATATAACCATACTACCATTTGATTTTAAAATATTTTATTTCTACATTAATACTTTAAAATTCAAATCTGAAAAACTCAAAGCATTCACAAATCAATGTTTCACAACCCCAAATCCTTTATGTTATAGTATAAGAAAGGACAGTATTTTCTTGAGCCAAACATAACTATTTCAAATTGAAAGTATATCAGGAATGAGATGCTGTTATTTTGGATATGATTTTATAATTCCTTTTTTTAAATTTCTCTCTCCAGAAATAGCTTCATTATATATCTGTTTATTGAAATAAGATGTTTGGGGTGCCTGGGTCGCACAATTGGTTGAGTGCCCGACTCTTGATTTTGGCTCAAGTCATAATCTCGTGGTTCATGAGATTAAGTCCAGCATGGAAGCTGGGCGTAGAGCCTGCTTAAGATTCTTCCTCTCCCTCTCTCTCTCTGCCCCTCTCCCGTGCCCATGTACTCTTTATCCCTCTCAAAAATAAATAAAGTTTTTTAAAAAAGAAATAAGGTGTCTATTGCCAAAATAAGAAAATTAGAAAGGGTAAGAAAAATAATTTTTCTTTAAAGCCATATAATCCACATTTTCTATCAGGTAAAACTGTCCTCGTAGAAAGCAACATTATACACACACCACACACATGTATACGTACACATATGTTTATATATACACATATGTGTATAATGTATGTATATATACATGTATGCATACATATATAGAAATACAGTGTGTGTGTGTATGTGTGTATATATATATATATAAAATATGTATATATATATATATGTTAATAATGAAGGAAGATTCCAGAAGCCAAACATTAGACGAAAGCACAATAATTGATCCCAAAGTGCAGGGAATAGTTATAGCTTCTATACGTCATGTTCAGTCAGACATAGGTGCTGACCTCGTGAGTACTCCACAGAAGCATGATGATCAGATGGTTGTGCTCTAGGTATCTCCTCACCCCAGGAAGGTTCAGACAGTCAGAGATCTGAGGCGATTAGGTGAAACCAGCAGGTCTGTGACAGGGTCATAGATTGACTATATGAAATATAGGATAAATTTCTACTTTATAGTCCCAAAAAAGGCAGAACTTCAAAAACAGCTTCAAAATATACAAAGCAAATATTGGCAGACTATGAAGAAAATTTATGTATCTATCATCATAGGCTGAGAATTTAGCAATCTTCTATCAGGAAGATAGGTCAGGTAGAGAAAAATTTCAGGAAAGATATGTAAGATTTGAACAACACACACACACACACACACACACACACACACACACACTTGATCTGCTGGATATATACCTCCATAGAAAACAGACATCACATCATAAGACCTTCACCTTGTTCCTACTATATAGCCACACATTGACCTCCACTGACAGATTCTAGATTCCTACTTTTATATCAGAGGTCTTTCTGTTGTGTCTAAAATCAATTGTCCAACTATATCCTTTCCTCCATCCCCTTCCCTTCCCTTTCTCAATAATGTAAAAGAATCTTTTAAAAGACAAATTTAAACTTTTTTTTAGAGAGAGACTAGAAAAAGTACATACATTTTATGTCATATTATGTTTTTATATCTACTGCTCATATTTCTTTCAGATCTTTTCTGAAACAATACTTATCATGCTGGAACTAAATGTACCACCTCAAAGAGTGAATATACATGATTGAGCAAACTCTTCTGAGATCGCTTTCTAGTATATTGCACACTAGCAAAAAGTTATCTAAAAAGAATACCTCACATGCTTTCAAAAAGAACTACAGAAAAATAAACAGATATAGACAAGTTAGTTCTAATTCACTGCATTTTCATTTTAATACAATTATAATTAGAAAAGATAAGTAAATATGCCATAGTTTTCTCATCTTCAGATGACTATTCTGTTTTCTCTCTCTTAAGATGGAAAATTTTCTATTATTGTAACTATTCAAATGAGGTAATAGACAAAGCAAAAGACATTTCTATTTGGCTTAAAGCCATAGATGAGTTAATTAATCCAACCTTTATTAAATACTTACTGTGTGTCAGGCATTGTGATAAGTATTGGGAATACAAATTTAAATGAGACACAGTATGGATCAGTTATGTATTGAGTTTGGAGATTTGATTCATAAAGTTTAAAAAGACACAAATATTAATTCTCTCATATGTAAGAAGTCCAGAGCAAGGCAGTGCAGTGCTGATACTGCTGCTATACAAAATTATCATGTTCCTTGATTCACCTTCTCTTCCCTGCCTCATGGGATCTTCATTCTCAAGGTTACCTCCTGGGTCGAGATGGCTGCTGGAGCTTCAGCTATTATGTACTTGGCCCAAGGGGCAGGAAGACAGAAGGAGAAAGAAAATATAAAAGTAATCTGTCCTTTTAACATAGTTTTCCAACAGTTGCACACTTTTCTCGGAACTTAGTCACATGGTATAGTAAAGCTTTAGAAGGTTCTGTACATTGTAGGCTTTCAGTGGGGCTCATTATCCCAATGAATAGCACCAGGATTTTATTAATTAGTAGAAAAGGAAAACTGTGTGTTTTGTTAGGCAATCATCTGTTTCCATCTCACAGTTTGTCCCTGCCTTCAAGGTATACAGGATATAGCAAAACAGAGTAATAGAGACATTAAAAACAAAAGAACAATGGCAACTTAAGAGCTATGAAAAAGGTCTTTTCTTTGATACTGTGGGTCATAAAAGGCATAGTAGTCAAGTCCATCTGGAAGGTCATGAACACAGTAATTGGCATATATGTGTTTGTTAATCATATTGGTTTTAAAGTGTTTCCAATATATTTCAAACATTTTCCAAAGGAGATAGAGAAAGTGGACTAAGAGTTAGGTGTCAAGAATTTTACTTGCACTTTTTCCTTTAATCCTCATGTAACCCTGGGAAATAATTATTATTTTTATTTCCCTGATAGAGACATGGCTTTTTGAAAAATTTACCCAGGACTATTAGCAATGAATGGAAGTAGTATTGAAATCTAGGTCTTTCTCCCACATTTAATTTTTCAATATACCATAAACTACCAAAACCATTCCAACCCAAGATGCAAAATTGGAAAACAAATCCCTTGGTCTTTTATTGAACTGTATGATTTAAAATTATTTTAAGGGATGCTCCTAATTGCATATTCTTCATCTTGCTAATATTCCAAGATTTTAGATTTCAAATATCTGTCTGCATGCAATCCCTTTCTGAACTCTCCATATTTTTCTGGCTTTCCAATAACTTTTAAACAAACTAGCCGTGTTTTGCTTGCTTTAGGAGTCCCACCTCCCCAGTGTAGAAGCCAGGAAAAGAACATTCTCACTTTCCTTTGCAGTGCAACATGGGATCATGATTTAAGATTCCAACAATTGTACTTGCCCAAGTGAAGCTTCATTTGGCAGTAGTCCACTTGGGTGTAAGTACACCCCGTGCAGAGTTCATTTAATTAACATTGGATTTCTAGCAATGCTAGTGGTTACAGTTCTAACTTCTGCTCCCACAACTGATAATCAGCGCTGGTGGAGTTTTGGTTGCAGTCAGGTGGAGTTCTTGGCAGCTGGTACAAGCTGCCCCAGGCCAGTTCAAGGAATGTTTTGGGGCCATTGGTCCTGGAACTTGAGCATTGAGCTACCTTTCTAGCAATTCTGTGAGCTTCCCAGTGTGCTTTTGATCAACTCTTTGGCCTTGTGGAACTAAAAATTGCTTCTGTTGCTTTCAACTAATAATTATGAATAATACAGTCCTTACACTAAATATAATTAGAGGAGAGCAAAATTGCTATGACGGAAAGGTAATGTTTCGGGAGAAAGAATGCTCAATTGGGAGTAGCATCAGGTCTCTCACTAGTTGGATGACTAGAAAAAAATACATTTCATTTCTCAGAAGTTTTTTTTTCACTAATATGTGAATAAATGTAGTGTTAAGATTCCATCTATGTAAAATGTTTTTCCCCCTCTCCTCATGAAAAGATGCAGTGAGATTGAGAAAGACCATAAAACCATTTAAGATCCAGAGCTCCATAACAGCGATGGTTAATTTTAGCTTCTCCACTCTCTGGCAATGTGACTTGGTGACAGCCACCTAAACTGTCTCAGTTTCCTCATCTGATATTGCATTAATTATCGTACCTGAACGATGAGACTGTTCTGAGGAATAAATGAGTTAATATGTTGAAAGGGTTTTGACAATGGTGGACACTTTATTTGAAAGCTTTATTATATGATTATGTGTTAGGTATGATTATTGCTGTCGTTACTGTGTTTTTGGCAATATTTGTAGCACTTTATTAAAATACAGATTCCAGAGCCTCGATCTAAACCAACTAATTCAGAATCCTCAAGGGTGATGCTTAACCATGTGTATTAGAATAATTACATTACAGTGAATGATTTTTGAGCACAACTAAGATTGAGAACCACTAAACCATAAATATTTGGAGTCGTTATTAATGCTACCAAATGGTAAATGCTTTGTATTTTCATGCCTCAGTAAAATCACACGAAAAAATTTTACGTTGAATAGGCAAAAAATTATGGTAAAGATATAGAAACAGCATGATATAATGGAAAGTGCCCTCGAGAAAGATCAAGAGACATGTCTTAGATTCTGGTTTTCAGAACAATTCATTCATTGACTTTGGTCCACTCACACAATCTCTTTGACCTTCAGTTTCCTAAGCCAAAACCAAGGTGGGTTGATTAGATGAACCAGCATGGTTTTACACTGAAAGCTATTGACTGGACAATTTTGGAGGAAATATACATGTATGTGTGTGTATATGTATGCACACTTATGCGTAAATATTGTATATAGGGTAGATAGGATTCAGGAATCAGAAAGACATTACTAAGCCATTTATTAGTATTTGACCTTACGTAAGCATCTTAATCAACCCAGTCTTTCCTTTATAAAATAGCACTATGTGAGATTTATATACAATATAAATATTTATACAATATATAAATATACATATAAATATATATGATATAGTTATAATAAAAATAATTAGGAAATAAATAAAAATTACTGTCCTTTGAATTCTACCTTTGCATAATTGTCTATATTAAACTGGACCCTATGCTATATTTAATAACGTTAGGTGGATATTTGGATTCAAATCCAAAAATCCTGCATGACAATAATAAAACCTCAGAAATCTTATGATAGGAATTATAAAGTGCATTTTAAAATATACTTAAAATCTCTTTTTTTCCACATAAAAGTTCTTAGTTTATTAATCCACTCATGAAAAATCTGCACAATCACCAGAGACAAAGTCACTGCAGAATCTTTACTCCGTTTTTTTTGCTGGCACCAACATTGGCTTGGGCAGTCCCCCTGACTTTCTTCATTCTGTTCTTGTATTCCTTTTGCTGTTTTCTTGAGGTCGTTTTCTTCTCATACAGACCATGTCATCTCATACAGACCTATGTTTGGGTTCATTTTTTCTTTTCATAATTCAAGGAATCGTAAATCATAGCAAAGCCCATTGTTTTGCCACCGCCAAAATAGGTTTTGAATCCATATACAAAGATGACATTCAGTGTGGTCTTGTACATTTTGGCTATTTCTTCCTGAATTTCTGTCTTAGGTACTGTTGCCTTTCTAAGGTGAAGAGCATCAAGGACCATTTGTTTCTGCTGAAGTAGTGAACTGGCATGAACGTCCTGGTCCAGGCGGTTACTCTGTTGTTCATGATCGCAGCCGAGCTTCAAGCAGCCAGAAAGGAAAGAACTACTATTCGCAGACCAATCATATATTTAAAGTCTTGACATAATGAAAGCTTTAACCAAAAATACATTGTACTTGATGATTTGCACATTTGCCCTTTCTGTTCTACACTGAATGTTACTTCATTCAGAGCTTTCATACTGTACCCGGGATCTTAGTTTATTTTATGCCACTTTGGAAGTGATTATTTTTTATAGAATTGGATGATGTGATGGCTAACCACAAGAAAACACTAAAAGGTCAAAGGCAGTAAAGTATGTTTTTTTCCAAACAGAAGTAAAAATGACTTTACGCTTCTGCAATGTTTCACTTTCATGCTTTTTATATTGGCTCGGTCAGGAAATACATCTCATTCACATTGATCATTATAGCACATGCCATCAGGATAGACGTAGCTGACTGTTCAAAAATAAATCAGCTAGACACCAATGACCATCAAGAAGTAATACTCTTTGAGTTCCCTACAGTCTGTAACCCATACATTTATGTCAACTTGCAGGAAAATATATTGGCAATAAGTCAACATTAATCTAACAGTATTTGAGAAAAGAACAGAAGTATGGATATCATATAAGAATTTCAGATGTTGATTTTTAAACTAGATCATTCTACTACCTAATAATTATAACTGTTTAAATACTGTCCTTCTTCTCAGTATGCAATTCTCATCTTTTCTCTTTATTTATGAATATCTTTTACCTATGGTATTTACTTTTAATGTTTTACAGAATATAATACTGAGCATTGTTATCAAAAGATATTTAATTGGGTTAGCCTGAGTCCTTACATTTTTTCAACTAGCTATTCTTGACTCTTGAGATTTTCTTATCATCTAAAAAATATTCTGAGCCCTGTTGTTCATTTGTTATTTAGGAATCAGATGATACTTGTTAAAATTATCTTTTCTCTCTCTCTCTCTTGACATCTATTCTTGAGATTATCTGCCTCTTGTAATTGTTAAGACACATTTCTAATACATCAAAAAAGTCTGCAATACTCAGGGATTATTTGTTTTTTTTTTTCACATGGTTTCAAATAACATGTGCAATCATTATTTGACAAAAGAACAAGTATTTGTCCATTATAGCCTCACAGAATGAATTAGAAAAAACGAGTCATCTCACGCCAGTCAGAGTGGGCAAAATGAACAAATCAGGAGACTATAGATGCTGGAGAGGATGTGGAGAAACGGGAACCCTCTTGCACTTTTGGTGGGAATGCAAACTGGTGCAGCCACTCTGGAAAACAGTGTGGAGGTTCCTCAAAAAATTAAAAATAGACCTACCCTATGACCCAGCAGTAGCACTGCTAGGAATTTACCCAAGGGATACAGGGGTACTGATGCATAGGGGCACTTGTACCCAATGTTTATAGCAGCACTCTCAACAATAGCTAAATTATGGAAAGAGCCCTAAATGTCCATCAACTGATGAATGGATAAAGAAATTGTGGTTTATATACACAATGGAATATTATGTGGCAGTGAGAAAGAATGAAATATGGCCTTTTGTAGCCACGTGGATGGAACTGGAGAGTGTTATGCTAAGTGAAATAAGTCATACAGAGAAAGACAGATACCGTATGTTTTCACTCTTATGTGGATCCTGAGAAACTTAACAGGAACCCATGGGGGAGGGGAAGGAAAAAAAACCAAAGAGGTTAGAGTGGGAAAGAGCCAAAACATAAGAGACTCTTAAAAACTGACAACAAACTGAGGGTTGATGGGGGGTGGGAGGGAGGGGAGGGTAGGTGAGGGGTATTGAGGGCATCTTTTGGGATGAGCACTGGGTGTTATATGG
Source organism: Prionailurus bengalensis (assembly GCF_016509475.1). Taxonomy (NCBI): domain Eukaryota; kingdom Metazoa; phylum Chordata; class Mammalia; order Carnivora; family Felidae; genus Prionailurus; species Prionailurus bengalensis. The sequence goes on from NC_057349.1 coordinate 84,269,847, forward strand.
AAACCAATTGGATAATAAATTTCATATATTAAAAAAAAAGAAAAAAATAAAAAAACAGAGTCATTAAAAAGGATAAATTCCCACACAAATAAATTTCTATTGTTTTTATGTGTCTTTTTAGCTTATGATATTCAGGGATGTATGATTCGACATAAAATTTGCATGATGTTCCCAATGTAACACATCTCTGTTTTGCCAGATCTGTTGAAAAGCAGGGGAAAAAAAGTTAATTTTCCTTTCAAGTTTGAAAAATGTGTCTTAAAGAATCTAAATAATGGAAAAGGCAGAAGTATTCAAATATTACCATTTCTTCCCCCCCCCCCCACACACACACATCCATGATATTAGTTTTCAATTGGAAAAGGAAGAAATGGTTAGGATAAAGAATTAAAAGGCAACAAGTAGATTAGAAATAATTTTACCTGGCCCTTGGAGAATGCAAATAAATCTATGTCTTCAAATGATTACTATTTAGAATACTGAGAGGATTTCTATTTTTAGAATGTCCATTCTCCACCTATATCCCCTATATCCCTTGTCCTGATTCATACTATTCCTTCAAGAGTCAGCCTACATGTTTTGTCTTCTCCTTTGTGCATTCCTCTGTACTCCATAGTTGTGTCATCTACAGCACTTAAAACACTGTATTTCTATATTGGCAATGTTGGATGTTTAAAAAAATCTTTCACCTAAATTGTGAGTTATATGAGAATAAGATTTTATTAATGTCAGTATCATTGTTAATAGCACATTGGTAAGCTCCTGATAAGATGATTTAATGATAATATTAATTTATAAATCTTTAAGCAATCATAAAATATTAGAGAAGCGCTACAATATTTTTATCAATTACTTTCAATTTAATGTCCTGATAGTCCTCTATGGGACTGGTGGAGCGTAAACACAAAGAAGAGAGGTCAACTGCTGTCCTCCATTCTTAGTGTAAAATCCAGGCATTCACATCCCTTGTTATTTTGACAAGGGCACCTTAACTTTTTTTTTATGTATATGTTAATGTTCTGCATACCATTTTAAGAAGTGATTTTGCTACTAGAAAAACAAGATCTAAGATTCCAATTTTAGATGATCAAATGCCTCTATTTTGAAAAGCAAAAAATGTATGTTCTAGAACTGCACTGTCCAATATGGTAAACAATAGCCACATGTCTTTACATAAATTTACAATTAAATGATAGTTTAAATTCAGTTCTTCAGTTAAACTAGCTCGATTTCAAGTGCACAATTGCCACAAGGCCTACCAGGTATCATAGTAAACACCATACAGCCTATAATATTTCCATCATCAGAAAAAGTTCTGTTGGACAGCTTTTTCCTAAAACTACTTCTGTTGAGTATAATATCAATTATTGTGAAATCCTAAAAGAATCTAAGAAACAAAATTGGGATAAATTTTTAAGAAGGTGCAAGAGATGCTTTCTTGACTTCTTTAAGAGTCCTGCTTCATACTAATTTTCTAATGTTTTCTAAGTCATAGGATAGAAGACTAGCAGACCAGTTAAAAGTGGGAGGCCTAGAGCGAGAGTTTCCATGTTAGTAAAGTACTATGTAACTCAACCTACTTAACAATTCTAAGCATTAGTGTGTGCTCCAAAATGTGAGTAATAGCACTTAGTTCATAGGGATGTCTGAGGATGAAATGAGACAAAGCATGCATGGATTTAGCAAGGTCCCTGATACATTTTAGTAATCAAACTTATAGCATTACCCAATTACTGTTAGTCTAGGCATCAAATTTGATGCCTTGCAGCACAACAAATTGGGGTACTTGAAGATAACTAAGGCAGCACTGTGGATGGTAATATAAACATTTATTTAATTATTTAATGCAAAGTGAGGGCAACCAGAATCTACCAAATGATTTATAGTCCCCAGATGTTCAGGGCCTAATTCTCTCATTACAGGTCCTTGCATTATCCAGTCATCATTTAGAAAACAGACTCAGTCAAAACAGTATGATATTGACACAAAAATAGACACATAAGTCAATGGAACAGAATAGATAACCCAGAAATAAACCCACACTGTGTGGCCAATTAATGTATGACAAAGGAGGCAAGAATATACAATGGGGACAAGACAGTTTCCTCAATAAAATGGTGCTGGGAAAAGGACAGCTACATGCATATATCAACACAAAAAATAGACTAAAACTGGATTAAAGACCTAAATATAAGACCTGAAACCATAAAACTCCAAGAAGAAAACATATGTGGTAGTCTCTTTGAAATCAGGCTTAGCAACATTTTCCTATATAAGTCTCCTTTGGCAAGGGAAACAAAAGCAAAATTAAACTATTTGGACTATACCAAAATAAAAAGCTTTTACACAGTGAAGGCAGCCATCAATTAAACCAAAAAAAAAGACAATCTACTGAATGGTAGAAGATATTTGCAAAGGATATATCTGATAAGGGATTAATATATGAAATATATAAAGAATTTTATATAATTCAACACCAAAACCCCCAAATAATCCAATTGAAAGATAGGCAGAGGACATACATAGATATTTTTCCAAAGAAGAAATACAGATGGCCAGCAGATACATCAAAATATGCTCAATATCATTTATATTCATGGAATTATCTACTGAGAAAGAGACAGAAATAGACAGAGAGAGAGAGAGAGAGAGAGAGCAGGGGAGCGGCAGAGAGAGAGAGAGAGGGAGAGAAAGAATCCCAAGCAGGTGCCTTGCTGTCAGTGGCAGAGCCCAAAGCAAGGCTTGATCTCACTAATAGAACCCTAGGATCATGACCTGAGCCAAAATCAAGAGTCAGATGCTCAGATGCATAAGGAACTGAGCCACCCAGGTGCCCCATTGATGTGTTAATGATTTTAAGTGACCCTTTTCTACCTCCGATCTGTGGGTTTCTTATACAGCAACTTTCCAAACACACCAGCACCTGCTGTTTCCATACTGAGATACTACTTACAGGATGGTAATATGGTGATATGGGACCAAACTCCCGGCACAATTGCCAGAGTATGAATCCTGCTCCACCAAAAGGACCAAGGCTTTCTCCCTCAACAATAGGATCTTTTGTCCTTCTGTGACCTGCTACACTTAAATAACTATATTTCCACTGTGTTTTGCTATTATGCAAAATCAAATGTGTTTCTCTGTCATTGGCTGGGTTATTTCCATAGACCTGTAGAAGGTATGGCAACAAAATAATATCTCCTGGTTTCAGTATTTCCTAAAGTGGCGTACAAATTTCATTCTTAATTGAATAATTATCAACTTTTGGAACAATTGCTCTTATTTTCACTAGTAGATTCCAACTGTGAAAATCAAATAGATGCCATATTTTCCCTTGTTTCTGTCAGTGACTTCCCTAGCTTATATTTATGAGGATTTCCAATGAGATATATTCTCAAGTCATTTAATTTCCCAAACACATACCTTTGAAAGGACGAAGAACAAATAAAACTATGGAATATCTTTAAAGAGTCCTAAACTAGCTTCATTTCCATTTTCCAAGTATGTATAAAGTAACAACTATAGACACAATATCTAGGATTTTAATTCCTCCATGGCCTTTTCTTTTTTGTTTGTTTGTTTTATTTATTTATTTATTATTTTTTTAAATATATGAAATTTATTGTCAAATTGGTTTCCATACAACACTCAGTGCTCATCCCAGCAGGTGCCCTCCTCAATGCCCATCACCCACCTGCCCCTCCCTCCCACCCCCATCAGCCCTCAGTTTGTTCTCAGTTTTTAAGAGTCTCTTATGCTTTGGCTGTCTCCCAATCTAACCTCTTTTTTTTTTTCCTTCCCCTCCTCCATGGGTTCCTGTTAAGGTTCTCAGGATCCCACATAAGAGTGAACACATACCTTCATGGCCTTTTCAAAGCCTTCTAAGGTATCTTTGTGTAAAATCCGGAAAAATACATGCTGAATTTAGTGAAGGGTTTGCAGTTGGTTAAGCAAACATGCTAGGGGAGCGACAATTAAGCAATTCAGTAAGTTTTCAATGTAATAGGAGATTGTGTTTATAAGGCTCTTCCTCAGACTTCCAGAAGTATATAGCACATAAATAGATTTGATATCAGCAAGGTGCAAGGTATATTTTGATGCCTGATATCATGGGTCTCTAACCTTTATTGAGTGTTTTTGAATGAACACATCAAAAGCTTTCTTATTAAATGTACAAGTGCAAACAATACATAGTACAGGACGAAATTGTGGCTTAAAAAACATTAAAGTCTAAGTACTATCTATAGAAATAAAAGTTAAGACATGTGTTCATGTTCATAAAATTAACTACACAAGTATAGTAAAAGAAGGTTCCTGGTTCTGTGGTTGTTTGTGTGAAAATATACACGAGAAGTTTCAGTTACTATAAAAACATGGTTTAAAATAGCAAAGGAATTTAACTCATTAATAGTAGTATATTAGTGAAAACAAGAAACATGCTATTGTATTCTGCATTGACAAATGCACTGGGTCCAGTTGTTGAGTTCTTATTTTGGAAACAGCATTGAAAATATATGACCGTACGCTAAGGGTAAAGTACAGAAGGAGTAGAACATGCAAACAATACCATCAAAAGAAGGCTTAGTTAAAGAAGAAAGTTGAGTCCAGAGAAGAGAAGCCCTACCATAGTCACAATACCTCTTTTATACACTTGAATGATTGCCTTGGTTGTATCTGTTTGTTTGTTTCTCCCACATTTTATGGGGAAAAGTTAGATAAAATGTAAGAAATTTACAAGGAAATATATATGGCTAATTAAAATGTTATGCTTCCTTACATTTAGAATTGGCCAACAACGTGAATAATATCTCAATTCCTCATTCATGAAGATGTCCAAGGTAAGCAGGGATGTTGGAGAAAAGAATCTTTATTGGAAACAATGTGTCACTAGATGCTAAATGAGGGTGCAGAACAACCCAGAGAAGAAAACTATAATACCTCAAAACCATGTGCATCATGTCTAATAATTAAGCAGCTGATCTAAACCCTTAAACTATAATTAAATTATTAGATAAGATAACAATGACAGCTATGATATGGGCTGCCAGAAAGTATAAAATACTGTGGGATAAGGTACGATTACTAACGCTTGCCAAATGCTAATCCAGAGTACTGGGTGCTAAGCATTTAATACATACATTAGAATTCACCTGAAAAAATTTTTGTTTGTTGGTTTAAGTAGACTCTATGCCCAATGTGGAGCTTAAACTCACAACCCTGAGATCAAGAGTTGCACGTTTTACTGATTGAGCAAGCCAGGTGACCCTCACATGACAAATTTAAATAGTCAAGGAAAAAACTCTCAAACCTATTGTGCTGTTTACCTGAAGAAGATATACTCTATAAACCATCAGGAAGATTAACAATTAAAATAATCTCTAAAAGTTTCTATGGAATATATTGCAGGTAAAAAAAGGTTATAAAGTCTAAAATCCAAAACAATTCCCTTCCCTGATGCTTTAAGTACTGAACGATTTTAACATAAGGTTTTTCGACGCCTTCCACATTGCAATCTTATTCAGCTCTCCTGTGCTAGAAGTCACCCATCTCTAAGTCATCTGTTGTCTCTGATGTGATCAAGTGGTCTATGACAAGAGCATTGCACTTATGTGTGTTATAGCTACCAACCCTGTTCCTACTGGCTTGCTACTAACTAGCAAGTGCCTTTAACTAGCTGTGCTTCTTTGGCATAGAACTTACTCGCCTGTGTTCAGTTTCCTATCTGTAAAATTATAGGGTTAGGTTGACTGGCTTTTAAGTACAGTATATTTATCCTCTGAAATTATTTGATTCTCTGCCAGCAAAATCCAAACAGAACCTACTTTCTCGGGGGAATTTTGATGACAGATGGCCTCTACCTTTTATCTACTCTGCAACACCAGAGAGGCTTATGTTAGTCTCTCTTCATCCTGTTATGTATAGGAATCATAGCTTTTCATAGGTACTTACCAGAAAGCCTTTAGTCAGGGATTCTTCTGTTTTGCTTTCCAAGAATTCAAGGAATCTGAAATCCACAGACAAAAAATGGCCCTTTCAACTCAGTTTTGCTTTTTAGCTTTTGCCGGAACCAAATAAGTAAAACTCAAAGGCTAGTGCAGCAGACTGGGTCTTGCCCTGGTTTGATGGCAGTTTTGCCTTATCAGAAAGCACCCAGAATGAGTTTCCTGCATGATCGCCTTGCGTTTTCAATTCTCCACCTGCTTCTTAGGACATGTGTAAAATATATTTTGCGTCTGCTGTCTCCAGTTTTAGCATTTTCCCATTTCCCATTCTTAAGCTCATAGAATTTTAAAGTAGCCAATCCTTTTCCTTAATGAATATTTTTAAATAATTTGAATATTCAAAATAGAGCAAAATAGTTGAAAGAAAAGTTTTTTACATAAAAACAAGAACATGTTTTACAGACTTCACACTTGTTCCTTTTTTTTGCTTGCTGTAGTCTAAAATGACTTTTGGGTACAGGCATAAACCTAGCTACCAGCTGCCTGGATTTCTTTCCCTAAATTGCCTAATTAAAATTATTGTTTGATGTCATAAGGCTAACTTCTGATAATTAGTATTCTGCAGCAATAATTTTTGAAATACTTTCTGAAGAGATTAGAAATTAGGGTAACATTGAAAAAGTCTAATATGTCCCAACAAGTAACTTATATATCACATTAGTCTAAGTCCAGTCAAAAGGCAGAAATCACACAGTAAAGTCAACAAAGTAAGTTTAATTAAACAATGCTAGGTAAACAGAAAAAAATTGATAACATAACAGACCTGAGACTCTTAGCCTTAGGAAGGCCTGAGTGTAAGGTTGGCCTTTGGCATCTGGGGACTTGGATTTTGGGTTTTCACCATTGCATGGTAACAATAGTGCACTGTACTTAAACTGTTGATACAAACAATATGATTTAGATTGAACACCTGCTGGAAATCTGGAGTTTTGGCACATACTCGGCAGACAGTGACTATGTGACCAGTCTCTAATGAAATCCCTGGCCGCTGAGTTTTTAATGAGCACCCACGTAGACAGTACTTCATACATGTGGTCACTATTTGATGTTAAAGGAATTAAACAAGTCAGTGTGACTCAACCCGATAAATACTCTTGTAACCTTGTGCCTGGTTCCATGCAACTTTTCCCTTGGCTAGTTTTTTGGTGTATCTTTTTCCTGTAATAAATCATAACCATGAATACAACTATATGCTAATTCCTGTGAATCCTTCCAGTTAATCATGGAAATGGGAATGGTCTTGGGAACCCTGACACAGTAGGTTACTATAAAAATATAAAGAGAATTCTGAAGGATATCCTAGGACACAGACAGCATCTCAGAAAAGACAAATTTGGAAGACTGGCCCTGTCCCCAAGGCAGGCGGTTCTGATCTCATTGAAAAAGATACAGTTGCAGCCCAATGGGTGCCAGAAAATTCTGCTGGACTGCCAGAGCTAGATCTAGTCCAGTCACTGGACAAGCAAGAAACAATATCACAGAACTCTGGCAAGACAAGGTTGGTGGGAAGATACACAGAGGGGGTCAGTGGGTCTTGTAGAAGGCTTGGAGCTTACATTCTACAGGACTCGAGCTCTGAGGCTCCATCAAACGGAAGATGATGGGTGGGAATGCAAATGGAGTCTAGGCTATGCAGGCATTTGTTCTGGATCATGCAGTGCCTATAATCAGGGGGCAATGGCTACAAGGTCATTTGGGGACTGCCTGCTCTAGGCTTGGGAGAGAATGTCCTTCATCTTCCCATGACATGCATGACTGACATTCTATACAGTAGGAACAAGGGAAAGCTCAAGGAGCCCTTTGGAACCAGGACTTTAACCACACCGCTCTGCCTCCCCTTCTCCTTCTTGCAATGCCCCTCCAGCTCCCTCTACTGACAAAGCTTAACATGTTCACTGTGCAGATAATATGCTGAAAGAGCCCAGTTCATGATCTCAGATCAGACACTGAAAGACAAATTTGCATCAGAGAGCCAATACATTGATAACTGGTTAGCACATACAGTGAAAGCATCTAAGAGACCACTGAACACATTTCCTTTTTAAGATTCTAAATTGCCAATTGATGTAAATCAAACCAAATCACACATTATTTCTATTCCTAGCAAATAAATGCAAAATACATTTATGTTTTCTCTTTGGTCCAGGTTTAATATCTCAGTATATACTCTTCCTGAAGTCCTCATTATTTTACTAAACATAGTATGCCTTTGACTTGTTCATGTATTTTTAAATGGTAAATAAAACTGCAGAATAATAAATAGACAAGTAATTTAAAATTTAATTTTGTCTAGAAGTCACTAGTCTCTCCTGTTTCACTGTCTATAGTAAGCTAGTACTCAGTGAATGTACAAAAACACAACTAATTTGGTATAAAAAAAAGTGCTACTTAATTTTTAATCTGTATTCTGCTTGTTTACTATTCACATTTTACTCTATTGGATTTTCCTCAATTAGATTTCAGGTTTTTCTCCCCTTTTTGTTCTCCCAGGCTACACTGAATGTTTAAATCAGAAAAGGCGCTATTGATTTTTCTTTTTTATCATGAAAATGTTTCTGGTCTTATTAGGTTGGTGAACTTATTTCTAACAGAACTTACATTTCCAACTTAAATTACTTTGTAGTACAACCTAATGTCCCATGCAATGATGTTATACCTGTATTTGTGTCAGATCTAATTATGAAGACTTGATTTGCGTAATGTGCAAGAAATTATTTCCACTTTCTCTACCATGCAAACAGATCAATTTTCTCATTAGCCCTTTCCATCAGTTCTGATTGCTTTAAGCTTATGCTTTTTATATTACTTTGTTGTCTAGCCAAATTTGGCCCTTACCTAGTGTATGGACAGATTGACTACATTTTAGGAGACTTATTCATGTTGACACTACAGCTATATAAATCAGTAATAGTGCAATATTTTTCATTATTTCCTCTATTACTAATTATCTATACTGGTCCATCATAGTCTTTCTACACTTCCTAATAGATTTTTTTTGCCATTTTCTTTTATGTCAGAATTCAGAGAAGAACAAATAAGGAAATGAACCACAAAGTAGGTGACAATAAAAGATGAAGAGGAAGTGGGAAGTATAACTCATCGTAGGAGCAAAGCTTTGGATAAAAGACTCTAAGGGGACTTCTTCAGGCTCATGCTCTGACAAAAGGAGTTATGTGGTGGTGCATAATTTTCCCACAGATCTTTTGTTCCTTGATGTGTTTGATGCACAAATAAAAATGTGGGTTGAAAGTTTGCAGAGTGCAGTTGGTGTGTTTACAAAGAGGGCTGTGAAGTGAATATGCTGATGCATGAAGTCAAACATGCTGGAGATAATGGACACTATTAGGAAGATATGCTCAGAAAAGAGTTTTCAGAATGCCACCTGGTTCTGCGAGTGCCAGGTTTTGTTGATCGTCTGCATGTAACAACCATTCACCAAGTGCATATACAAAACATTTTCTAATAAAATGCTCTATAGGAAGGTTGATTCTGTTTCATCAATGGAAAAATTGAAGTAGTATTTACATAATAAAAAATAGGAGTACCAGTTTGGTGACTGCTTCCTTTATAATTTTGAATCTTCATGACCCTGGTACTCAAACAAGATGATAATAAAATGTCTCCATCTTCTTTGTAGTTTCAATAGAAACACTTGTGTAGTTTCTTCTCTTAGTCTCTTTCTATGTGTATATGTAGGAATTGTATAACCCCTCTCTATATGCAAGGATGGAGTTTTATAACCTAAACCTAAAGTCATTGGGATGAGACCAAAATATTTCCTGTTTAAAGTCCCAACCTACATAATTCCTAGAATTACAGTTCTCTACTTTTTCCTCCAACAAAATCCTTTAATTACATGGCATTAGGATCATGTTAAGGTCAAAAACTTTTCATCCTGACACTGTTATATTTGAGGACCAGCATAGCCCAGTGTGTGGCAATATTTAATACATAAATATTTATTGCATGAAAAAGCAAATACGTGAAAGAATAAACAACCCTACTGTTCCCGCCTTAATGCTGATCCTATTGTTCTCAAATGTCAATGTTCTGATTTTCCAGAGCCTGTCAGGAACAAGCCTATATTTGAAATAAACTTTTTCCAGTCACCTAGTCACTGCTGTCAAATAGCATTCTGAACCTGGATTTATTCCTATTGAGGCTCAAATGTGGCTAGGGCAAAGACAGCTTTTCTGCTTCATGGGGGCAAATTCAAGAATCAGTCTTGGACTTTTGACAGATGTATGTGAAGGAGAAGCAAGTTCCATCAGTAGTCAGACAGCCAAATTGTCTTTTGGGCCAAAAAGATTCCCTTCTTTGTCTGAAGCAGTGACCAAATCTGCAACCCTGAACCCCAAAGGTTACCCACAGCAATGAGACACTTTTTAGCTTTATCACAGTTACAGGGTTGAATTTAAAGTGACCGTATCATTTCCCATTCATACCAACATACTACGGAGAGTGGAGGTGATGGGCGTGTTGCTGACACTGGAAAACAGGTGAAAACGAGGACTATGTATGCAAACAGGGATTTATAGTCATTCTCCATGAGAATACCTTTCTCCTCATTCAAGTTTCCCAGGGAAGGCTCCTCTGTGGAAGTAACGTGTCTTCACTCTTTTTGAGATCCTTTATTTCACATGAGAGGGGCCAGGAAGTCATTGACTTTTGATGACATGGTTCTGCTTCTGTTTCAAACAGATTTCACACAGCGATCAATAGATTGCGCCATTTCCCTTTGTTTTGTTCTGTTTGTATTGATAGATTTTTGTCTGTTTCATTCACAAAATTATCCCAGAGCCCTAGAACTGTGTACTCTAAATAGCTGTTGTTGGATGAATATGGCATGTACACTATATATTTGTATCATCATAATATTTCCATAGCTAAGTGCTATTTTTCCCTATTCTTTAAAATGTTATTTTCTCTAATTCACGTGAGGAAGGGGAGTTTTCTTACGTTGGTTTTTGCATTTTTCACTTGTAGGCCTCTCCTACAAACTGCATATTCTTTTGCAACCACCATTAATTTCTATTCACATTTATGAAGGACTGAAGATTTCCAATCTCATCTTGGTGAGACTGTGCCATATTTTCAAGGATTCAGTGGAAAATGGCGGTGATATTGGAGCATGGCTCATTCCCTTTTTATGGCCCCATCCTTTGCTTTCCTTTCACAATACCACAACACAAAGTTGCTTGGTGTTATTAACATTACTGAAAATTTAGAGCAAACTAAAGTTAATTAGGGTGCATTTTTATGTCATATACCTCTCTTATTTGCTGCCCCTATCTACATAACTTCCTAGTGAAAAAGTAAATAGCCACTTGTTAGGGCTCAGCTAAATTTTTAGGTAAGATTCCTCATAGTCTTCATTTCTAGAGAGATATGTATATGCATTAGAGGGTGTGAGGGTAAGGGGGGAAGGGGATGGAAAGGTAGAAAGAGTATTTCCTTCAGTTAAGAGTTAATACATAAAGTACAGCGGTGCCTGGGTGGCTCAGTCTGTTAAATGTGTGACTTCGGCTCAGGTCATGATCTCACAGTTCTTGAGTTCAAGCCTCACATAGAACTCTATCATCCATGCAGAGCCTGCTACAGATCCTCTGTCTCCCTCTCTCTGCCCCTTCCCTGCTCTGCCCCTCCCACACTCACATGCTTGTATTCTCTCTCTTTCTTTCAAAAATAAATAAACATTTTTTTAAAAAAGAGTTAAAACATACAGTGTAAAATCATCTAATCTTATACACACACACACACACACATAAAACAAATTTTGCATGATTCTCTTTCTGGTTGGAAGGTATGTTAAATACCAACAAACTAAAATGATGAAGTAAACAGTTTTCTTATTGTTGCTAGACAAAATTTTTTTGGCATTACTACTGAGGTGCATAATAATTAGAACTCCAGCTAAATCACTATACTAATACTGAATCCCTGTTGCACATACGCACACATTAAACATTTACCACTGTAACTAATTTCATCTATCAACCAAGAAGTGGCTACTCTGAGACTAGAAAACACTTTTAGAAGATATAAAGCTTCTGGGTGACTACACTGTGAATGTTCTAAAAAATGAGAAATATAATTACTAATTCTGTCATTTGGGCTTAAATGTTTTTGTTATGATAATCATTCTGAAGAATATATTTGGAAGGTGACCCATGTGGCCATCAATGTCTAGCCAAGGGTTTTCTAAAATTTGGGTAAAATATGTCATGTTACCTCAATTTTACTGATAGCAATATACCTGTCTCCTGTTCATAGATCCCAGAAAAGCCAACACTTGTAGCCAAAAGAATGTAGAGTCAGTGCTTAGCAGCAAATTTGGATGACCTTTTTTGTTTCATGAAAAATTTCCCAGGGTCTGGATAGACAGCTGGAGGCAACACTGGAGATTTCATTCCAATGGAAATAGTAGGATGGACACATATTGACGAACAAAGAATGGCATATTGAACAATAAGGAGCTTGTAATTCTTATCATTGTGTGAAACTTAACACCAACTCTTCAAGGTTTCCTAGCAGCTGAGTCATTTTTTTTTTTTTCAGGAGGACTCTAATTTGAATGAGGTCTCATTCAGAATATTCGTGATTTTAACTGAAGACAAATGCCTATTTACTAAGAGATACAGAAGTTTCTGACAATATGTTCTATAAATTTGTACCTGAACTCCTGTGGTGGGGCATGTTTATTTGCTTTTCTACCTGTTTTCAGGTGGAGAGATCACCATCTGGATAATTCTACTGGTCCCCTTTGTTACCTCTGTCCTTCCCCTTCAGGAAATGAATGGGCAGTTTGAAAGAAGGAATTAAGCTTGTTTAGTTTAAACACTTGCTGTGTTGTTTTTGTCTTTGGAATATGCCTGTGTGATGGAAACACAAATTCCCTACTGCTTAGTATAGTAAGTTTTATAAAAGTAGTGTTCTCAGGGAAGGCCAACAATTTTCTAGCTGTGTCCATACCTGGATAGGAGTGTTTTTTCAAGGCTACATTTTGGGCAAGCTCATTTGCTTAACAGCCTAAATCATGCCATATGATCTAACTTTGATTTTTATAAAAGCAATGGACTGATCTCTTTGGCTAACTACTCTCAATCTTTCAAAGGTTTATTAAGGATAATAATGACAATCATATATATTTGATCCCATAAATTACTAGCACTCAGAAGTTTGTCCCTCTTCCAAAATCCTTAAAGTTTTTTCCAAAATTTAATATAATTTTTATTATCTAATGAGGAAATTTCACGTGAACTACTGTGATATTCTTTACCTCAGAAGAGTACAATGAAGCCTAATGCATTGTTTTTCTTGCAATGCACCTTAGTCACAGCAAACATACTATGTATATTTTGTGTGTGTATATAAACATAGGGTGCTGATAAGACTAGCCTGATCAGTCTCATTATTGTATTTTTTATGCCTGAAATCATCAACTAAATATATTAACCAAAAAAATTGTGTGTGTGACAACTTTACTGAAACATTCAGGATGACATTTTAAGTTCCTTCAGCTAGACTACTAAGATACATTAAGAGAAAAAAAAAATCAAAACCGGATAAAAGCTTATGAAAGACAGAGTAAATCCTTTAGGATGATTAGTTCAGTGAAATGTTAAAAGAATATTTTGTGTGCATGTCAGGTCTCCTGCTATTCTCAAACCAGTAATTTGGATTCACTTCATTATAGCCACTGAAGTACCTTAGCAGAGTCTGGGAAGAGGAGTGAAGAGCCAGAGAGAAAGAGCAATAACACTTAAAGGATGGAGTTGTTCTCATAATTCAGCTCTAGATAACTCAAACAAGCACCTTGCAAATGACAATGCAGGCTGAGCTCCACTCAGTGTGAATGAAAATGCATAAGGCACAGGAGCCCTCCAGGAGCTCCCTCAATGAACCTCAAAATGAATATTCCAAAGATGTAACTCATTTCTCTTTGTTTCAAGAGCTGATTCTTCCATTTTAACTCAAGGGTCCTTTTCAAACCAATGATATCTGACACTACGTCTGACTTTTAAGTAATAAAAGTTGTCATATTTTGCTAAAAACCCATGGATTTTTACATACTGGTGGCTTGGTTAATGGGAAAATCATACTTTCTTTTTAATGCTCTATCTATTTAGTACAATTGTGCAAGGGCAGTATCATAAAGTATGGCATTTTCTGAATGACCTGATTATGTATTCATCTGGTTTTTTTCAAGGAAAACTTGATATTCAAAGAAATACTTTCAATGCTACAAAATAGATTTCAATCAGTTGTTACCAAAACAAGAAAAAGGAAGGGGCTTAGTGTACAGGAGGCTCTGGATTTAGACAGACATGGACATTAAGACTAAATTCTAGACCCGAATCTAATTGTGGGACTGTTGCAAATAAATTAACTTCTTTATGCTTCCATTTTCTGACCTTTAAAATGGGAATCATATGAGTAGTAACTTTGTAAGTTTGTGCGGATATAAATATAAATAACAACAACCCATTATTAAATGGTATTTAATTGCACACCAAACAATATGCCAATTGCATTTTGTGATTTCATTTAATCTTCACAGCAACTATTTGAGAATGTACTAACTTTTCTACCTAGACTATATTTTCATATGTGGTAGGTGTCTCTCTCATGGCAAATACTCCCAAAGTCTAACTTCTAATTCAAAAAACTCTTCTTGGCTCCAGACCTATATATTTCTGCATTGTTCCCTCTGGCCATCTGCCAAGCACCTTTATAACTATATAAGTCCAACTCTACTCATCATCTTTAATCCCATTCCATTCTTTTGTTATCCTGTTTTCCCTGGTAAATGGCAACATCATCCACACAGTGCTCAAGTCCCGAAGTTATTCAATAACCGTACATGTTGATTTATCTCAAACCCATCCATTCACCCCTTGCAACTGTCCTAATCATCTGACACCTCAACTGTTCTTACAGTCTCATAACTGGCCTTCCTGGTAACAGAGTTGCCTCCCTCCCAGCCATCCTGCAACCCATTACTTATATTGTAGCCAAAGTAATATTTTGAAAATTCACATGTGATTGTGTTGCTCTATTGCACAACCTTTAGGTAAAGATGAAAATATTTAACATGATCTATAGGGTCTTGCTGCATCAGGGCTTTGCTGACTTCTATACGTTTCACTGTATTTATTTGGCACTCACTTGTCTATGCTTCAGTCACACTAGTCATGTTTCATTTCCTCAACTGTATATTTCCCTCTATTGTTCCAGGATCTCATACTTTGCCACTGCCTGCCATACTCTCCCTTCCTGTCAGGACTGAGCTAATTGATAACTTTTGGGTTAGGAAGTAGGTTATTCTTCACCCTATCCATCCATAGAACTTTGTATTTGTTTGAGCTCTCATCACATTTGAAAATACTGTAATTGTCCATATCATCTGCTAAATTGCAAGCCCCATGATGATAGGAAACATGTCTGCCTCCTCACTGGAAATCCAGCATGGTGCATTGCCCATTGCTCATTGTGGGTACTCAGTTACTGCCTGTAGAATCAACTGAATACCTAAGCAGATATTTGTAGTCTGTTTCCTTTACCCTTTAGGTTCTATGAATTGGTTTTGAGCTAGAGAGAGAGAGAGAGAGAGAGAGAAAAGGGGTGGGGGAGACAGAGAGAGATAGGTGTATGGAAGAAAATAATGAGAGACAAAATCATGAACATTCAGGGCATGGGCACTGCTGCCTTGAGATCAATGTACAGAAGGGACAGAGAGGTTATTGCCTCACTCGAACCTGCCCCCTTCACTCTACAGTGCAGATCAACTTCAACCCTTCAAGGACATTGCTACTATTAGCTCTGGCTTCCATTTACTAAACATTTCCTATGTGTTTACACATATAACCTCATTTAATCCAAACAGACCATGAGGTAGCCTCATTTGTTTTCCTCATTTTATACATGCTATGGTGGAGACAAAAAGGTCTTAAGAAACCAACCCAAAATAATAGAAGAACAGAGATCCAAGCCCAGGAAATTTGACTCCAGAGCTTGTGCACTTAAAAACTATGTCCTCTGCCATAGGGATGCCTGTTTCCAGTGCAGCAGTCAGTGAACGCTGGTTAGTAGTATATTCATGAGCAAAAAAGTGGCTGAGGTAATCCTGACAATGAGGAACTGAGAGGGAATTCATAGTAGGACGGCCAGCAGGTGAGTGATATATGACAGATAGTCTGATCTTATTCTGAACAAGCCTTTCTGGGGCCAGAGCTCATTTTTGAAAGAATGGTGTTTCTGTGTGTGTGTGTGTGTGTGTGTGTGTGTGTGTTAAAAGATAAAATTCACCAAAAATCTGCAAACTATAGAATTTAGGTGACTTTCTTATGAGTTGTCACTTAATTGCACATGGAAGGCATGCATCATCAGCCACTCAGCCCCTGAAATTAGATATCTATATTAGTCTTCTAGGGCTGCCATAACTAAATACCACAGCCTGGGTGGTTTAAACAGCAAAAATTAATCTTCTTACAGTTCCACTGTCCAGAAGTCCAAGATCAAGGTGTCAACATGTATGGTTTCTACTGAGGCTTTTCCCCATGGCTTGCAGATGGCCGCCTTCTCACTGTGTCTTCACGTGTTCTTTCCTCTGTGCATGCACATTTCCTGTCACAATCTTTTCTTATAAGGAAACCAGTCATACTAGATTAGAACTCAACCATATGACTTCATATTACCTCGTTAAAGGCTCTGTCTTAAAATCCAGTCTCATTCTTAGGTAGTGGGGATTAGGATTTCAACATGTGAATCTGGAGCGGGGGTGCCCAAAACTTAGCGCATAATACCATCCTTTCCATGAATGTATAAAACTATACTAGGATTTATGGAAATGTTTAACTGTAACTTGTCAGTCTCAACCTATGAAATCTTTATAGAATAAAGGCAGAAAGCAGTAGTAATTGGTTTCTTTGTTTTTCATCAGTGGCAAAAGTGGAGGCAGGAGCATCCATAGTGGCTGTTTTCTGGACTACCTCTGGTGACCGCACTGCTTGAAGCAACTCAGGTAGCCCAACATAAGAATTCTAGATGATGTGAAAATTTCTTGGGACTAATAAAGAATTGACATTTTAGTATCTAAATTTGAAATATGCAGCTGATTTTCTGTTCTTTATGACAAGTATCAACAGGATTGAGTCTTTCACATGCGTAAAGAAGTCATTTTCCAACTCTTCCTTTGTTACAAATGTTCTTTTTTGGGTGGAAAGAACCCTAATTCTGTTCAGAAATGGGTAGTCATGTGCTTTAGTGAAGACTAAATCCTTCATAATCCAGCAATGGAAATCTGCTTAGTATATACCAACCATGGAAATTGTTCTTCCTTCTGGTTGACTAATGGTTTAGAAAGGGTAACCATTTCTTATGAATGAGATATGAAGGAATCTATGCTGGGTGGAACCACTAGAAACAGGCTCCTTATTCTGAAAATGAGACAAGAAATAGAGGTAGTCTTTCTTTTATCTCTGTATCTAGTTATGCTGAGAAGGTGACATCTGCAAAAGCAGCCATTCTGCAAATATGAGGGAACTGATGGAACACCAAGTATACTGGGCTGAACAATGTCCCCTCAAAATTCACGTCCATCCAGCCTGTGAATGTGAACTTACTTGAACACAACGTTTTCGCAGATGTAAAGCATTAAGATGAGGTCACATTTGAAGAAAACAGGATCTAATCCAATGACTGGTGTCATTATAAGAAGAGGGAAACACAGACGTACGGAGACACACAGGGACAATACCATGGAGTGGATGTAGCAGAAATAGGGAGTTGCAAGCCAAGGAACATCAAGGACTTCTGGCCACAAGGTTAGGAGAGGCAGGGAAAGTTTCTTCCCTAGAGGGTGCATGTCCCTGTTGTCACCTTGATTTCAGACTTTTAGCCTCCAAATCAGTGAGAAGATAAATTCCTATATTTTTAAGCCACCTAGTTTGTGGTGCATTGTTACAATAGCCCCTGGAAACTAGGACACTAGGGAAGCCCTCATAATGTTAGGGTGAGCAATAAAAGGAAAATGGGTCCTTGATGATGCTAATGGGCCCAAGATGAAATGGCACTACCTCTGGTCTTCTTGTTATTATGATATTTTTTCTTCCTGTTTAGCCAATTCTGGTTGTTTGTTGTTGTTGTTGTTGTTGTTTGTTGTTGAGACATCTCAAAGTGATATGCAATATTTGGGGGCTTGCAAATACTTGGGGAAGAAGAACACTTGGAATAGCCTGCAATTCCCTATGCTAGCCAAACAGGTGGAGGCTCCAAGTGTGGAGATTTGGAGGATTAATGTAAATGTGACCTCATGTGTTCCCACAGTCTGGTGAAGCTTTGCACTTATCATTTACATTCTGTTACTTATTGTCACTCCACTGCTATCCCAGACTGGTGTGGCCTGGGGAAATGCTAGCGACATTTGCTTGGTGGCCAAGCAACATACAAGTAAATTCCACTTGCCTCATATCAAGATCCTAGTCCTAGTTTTGATTAAAGATAAAGAGATGCAAAAATACCCAAATCACATGCATGAAAACAAAATGTCTGCTTCTTCAGATAGTTCTATTTTTGTGTCTATAATTCTGTTCACCAACTGCATGTGTAACCTTTCTTTAAATTTGCAAAATAATTCAGAAGTTTTCATGCTGCCAATTGCTAATCAAACCTTCTTCATCAACATCCACGCCCTCTTTCCATTTGTCATCTTACTCATACATCGCAAACAGTGGCTCATGCAGCTCCCTCTTCTCTTTGCCTCAGGAAAACAGGCTGTGTATCCAAGGGGAAGCTTATTAGCAGCTAAAAGCTAATTTTTAATGCTACCTAATCGGGTTGCTGACTCATTTAAATTATGAACTTTAGGGGGAAAAGCCTTATTTAATGATTCAAATATTAGAGTACTTGTCATACAATGCCTTTAATATTGCTTGCTTCCTCTGGACGAGTTCAAGTCCTAATCCTTTGTGAGAATAAATTGGTAAACCTGTTTCTTCCTTAGTGCATATGGTGAAAGCCTAGGAGATCTGTTTGATTTATATAAGTGTATTTGGCTGCTATTTTATATTTCTCCAAACTATATTATAAAGTACAAGTGAGGCTCAGCTCCAAGAATAAGATTTTTTTTAATATAAAGACTGGACATGTTAGTGAATATGGCACAGGCAGACTTCTCAGTTATGACTGGCTTACTAAATTGAGTTCATTCATTCAACATCATGTCATTTGCTTTCATTATTGATTTATCCTGCAAGTTAATGAATGAAAATGCAGGTGCTTGAAATTTTCATATATTTTAAATATGTTTTTAAAGCTGCAGCATTGTAAAGGTATTTTTATAGTGTTTGGAATTTTTCTAACTCGGCATGTTTTCATTTGTTAAGAAGAGGAAAAACCTGTGGCAACAGTTTGACATTTCTCTGTTTCCCACTGCCACTATGAAGGAACTTATTTGAAACTGAATCACCAACTAAAGGACACTATCCATTCCAACATGAATTGGACATGCACGTAGGTCATGTAAATTTACATATAGTACTATCATGTGGCATGAAGTCCATGACTTTGCTGACTTAGAAGAAATTATTTCAGGAACTATTTCATGGATATCAGTGAGGCATCCAAAAACATTTGTAGAACCAGCATCTGACATCTATGAAGGAAGTCTTGCTCCCTCTAGAAGCTTCACATATTCCAAGTTTACAATGGTTCAATTGATATATTCTTAAATATAAGAGCTATATAATTAATATTAGAGGAGACTTACAACAACCTGCTACCTGAAAACAAAGGATATTTGCACAACATGGAAGATGATTATCTGGCTTCTGACTGAGGACTATAGAAATAAAAATCTTAGTGATCACAATGTACACTTTTAAGGCCCTTCCACTGAGATTAATTTCTTTTCTGCAACATTAAAAGAAAAACCAAGTCCCCCAAATCTTCTACCATCTTCCTTTCTATATGATATTCTTTCAAGTATTTGAAAAATGTTATGTCTTCATACACACATTTCCAGGGAAAATAATTTCAGTATCTTCATCCACCTTTGTCCTCTTCTTGGCGTTCTTTAATGGTGGTGCTTGGTATTAAATGCAACATTCTAGCTTGATGTGACACACATGGGAAACAGGATTATTATACCTGGTGGCCTGTAGACTGTATATGCAGACATAGAAAGCAGATTTTGAAGGGGAAAATAATTTAATTTGAAAAGAGATTAATCCCTCCTTCCTTTTCTTCTCTCCCTTTATTTCTTCTTACCTACTTTTCTCTCTTCTTTCCTGAATGATTTAGTCTCCAATCATTTATGTTATGCTTACCAAAATAGGTTTGTGTCACCCAAAAAAGAAGTGCAGATCAGTGTGGGTTGTTGGATCCAAGCAAGGGAAGGAGAGAATCTCTGTGTGCACACGAGAGGGGGTAGAGGACACCCACATTGGGGTGGGTGTTTCTGTGTGGCAAACAGAAGATGGCATTATAAATTTATCTCCATTTATTTAAATCTCCTTTTATTTCTTTCAGCAATGTTTTATGCTTTTCTTTGTGTAACCTTGATATATTTTTTGTTAAATTTCCCCCTAAGTTTCATTTCTTATGCTATTTTGAATAGAATCATTTTTATAACTTCATTTTGGGGTTGTTCATTTTCAGTATTTTGAAATACAATTTAGTTTGTATTTTGATCTTGTATTCTACAACCTTACTGAACTAATTTTTTAGTTCTAAAAAGTGTGTGTGCACAGGTGAGTGTGTATACCTTAAGTTTTTATGTATATAGAATTATGTCATCTGTTATTACACAGTTTTACTTCTTCCTTTCTAATCTATATATGGTGTTAAGTAAGAAAAAAAAATTATTTTGCTTTATTGCACCAGCTAGAACCTCCAGAACACTGTTGAACAGAAGTGGTAAGAATAGACATTCTTGACCTATTTTTAATCATAAAGAGTAAGCATTCAAGCTTTCAGCACTAAGGATGATGTTAGCTGTGAATTTTTCACAGATTATCTAGTTTTTTTAGGGTCTTTATTATAAATGAATGTTGAATTCTGTGAAGTTTTTAATTATTTGTTGAGATGAACATGTGATTTTTTGGTCTTTATTTTATTAATGTGATGCGATTAATTAAACAATGGTCCCAAAATATGTCCAGACGCCCACAACTTATCCCTGGAAGCTATGAAGATCTTAAGTAGCAATAGGAAACTAATACAGATATTGGTACTAGAAATGGGATACGGCTCTAACAAATACCTAAAAATGTGGAAGTGGCTTTGGAATTGGGCAGAAGGCAGAGCCTGAAAGAATGATGATGAATGTTAGAAAAATTCTAGATTGCCTTGAATAATCTGGGTGTTAAAGGCACCGTTAGTGAGAACTGAGAAGGAAGTGAGGAACATGGTAGAAAAAAAATCTGTTTTCTTAGACAGCACTTAAATTGTCATAAACAGACTGTTGGCAGAAACAGAAGTATTAAGTATTTTGAATGAGGGCTCAAAAGGAAATGCAGAACATGTTTTTGGAAACTGGAAGACAGGGAATCCTTGTTACATAGTGGCAAGAAGCTTAGCTGAATTGTGTCTTATAAGCTATGTAAAAAGTAGAACTCCTAAGCAATGAATTTGAATATTTAGCTGAGATTTCCAAGCAGAGTGTTGAAGGTGTGGCCTGTTTTTTTCTTGCTGTTTATAGTAAGCCACAGATGATTGTTCCCAGCCCTTGAAACCAAAGAGTTTGCCTTGTTTGACTGTAATTTTATTGGGCAAGTGATTCCTTTTGTCATTTCATTTTCTCCCTTTATGAATGCAGCTGTTTATAACTGTTTCCTACACCTGTCCCAGTACTGTACTTTGGGAGTGGTTAACTTATCTTCTAATTTTACAGGTGCACAGATGGAGAGAAATTTTGCCCCAGAATGGGTTATGCCCAGAGCTTCACCGATAGCTAATTTCAATAACTTAAATGATGAAATCTGGGACTTGTGAAATTTGAGACTTGAATTCATGTTAATATATTAATATTAGCCCTCAAAGTTATAATCCTCAGGCCCTGTGAAAATATTATCTTACATAGCAATAGAAAACTAAGACATGATATATTATGTTAACTTGTGTTTGGATGTTAAATTAACTTTGCACTCTTTAATTGGATAACTCCTACTTGGTCATGATGTTTAATGCCTATCTGATCTGGTTTACTAATATTTTGATAAGGATTTGTAATTAACTTTTAAATACTCACAGTGGTACTTTATTTTTCTATCTGTTAAAATTTACCTTATGTATGCCATTTCTACACAACTGAAACTGCCACACTCCAGCCTATCTCAGGGTAGGTTATTAAATATAATCTTGGTACATCACTATTAACCTTCATTGGATGAACAATAGGTAATACATTTCTATAATTAATTTATTTCTCTTTGGCTTTACTTTTATCTTAAATACTTGCATATTTCTATGTAATTCTGGGACTTTTAAAAAATTTTACTTCCTTACTTAACCATCTATGTTATTCATTTGGAACCGAGTATATTCTTGAAATATCATAATGTATAATATGCAGTATACTCATTCAATTGTGTTAAAAATCAACTGTCTTTAAATACTCATTATTTTATCATTAATTTACAGAAATCTGATTTTACACATTCCTCATAGCCCCATTAGGAAAAACTCTTTGAAAAATAGGAAGGGATATCACTGGTTAGGCTGGGTTACTTCTTCAAATTAGCCTGAGTCTCCAGTAAAATGAAGATAACTCAACCTCTGTCTCTTTTGACAAATTGCTCTAAGACAACTTTATTCAGAGTTTGACTTGGCTTAATTTTGTTCTTCTTCCTATGTGCTTGGATTTTTCATAATGGGGCTGTCTTCTCAGGTTCAATAATCCCAACAAACTTTGTCTTTGTTGCTATTAGTGTATAATTGATTCTGTGTTTTGCCTATGGTTTATTCCTCTTATGTTTATAGTTTCTCATTTCACATGTGAATACTCACAGAAAACTCTGAACTCATGGCTTCTGGACATGCTTTCCAGTTCTACTCTAAGAGCCACTAGGTCCACCTGGATCTTTAGCCTCTAGGACCTTCAATTTGTCCACTCTCTTCTGCCCCTATAGCTCCAGTTGGCATTATCTCCACTAACCTCTGGGTTTTTGAGATCTTTATAATAATTGCTCTTTTTATATCACAGATATTAGCCCAGAAATATTTAAAAATAATTTTAGCTGTGTTTTATTATTATTGTTTCTTAAAATTCAATTTAAAGAGTTCTTGATCACATCACTGAAATAGATCAGAAAAATGTCTCATCTCCTTCAATCAAATGTCATCAGTATTAAAATACAAATATTAAGTGTCATCATTATTAAAACACAGATGTCATTTGTTCAATAGAAACAATTCAGTATCACTATTACTAAGTCACTATTCTAGGCACTGGAATACATAGGGAACTAAGCTTGTTCTGAACTTTCAAGCTGCTCATGGTCTATTATAGGAAAGATGATGATAAACTAATAGTTCTTAGTTATGACAAGAAAAAAAGTTATGCTTTTTAAAAAAAAAAGTTTGATAACACTTGCCAAATAAATGCTCACAAACCATAATGTAAGAGGATATGGGACTTTTCATGTGAATCATATGTAGATGGGGGAATTTAGAAAAGTGTAATGACATATCCAAAGGCTGATGTGAATGGCAGAGGCTTTGTTTGGGTTCCTCAGAAGTAAAACCTTAGATAATGTCTTGAATACATGCAGTGTACTTGGGAGGCCAACCTAGTAAACAAGGCTGAGGGAAAGAACACAGTGAGAAGGGAAAAGAAGTAAAAACAATACAAGGTTTCATTTTGAATTTTTGTATAGGCAACAAAGGCTCAGTTATCTCAGTGCCTCTGAAAATAAAGGGAGAGCCTCCAAATTGTTCTCCCAAAAGTAAGAATGATAGAATATTTACCCATCACTTCTGGCCATTATTGGTTGAGATTCCCACACGGATAGTGCATTGAGATAGAACTTGTGTAGAACTGTCCACCATAGTAGACTGGAATCAGTGGTAGACAGACATGTGACACAGGAGCCAAAGGCATTTTCTAACAGGGGACGTTAAAGTTACTTGATACGAATAAGGCATAGGATGTGCGCAGTGTTGCTGGTTATAGCAGACTGTGGGCTGTGAGTGGCAGGGCATAGCACTGAAAAATCAGGTGGGAATAAGATTATTAATGGTTGAAGGTGCCAAAGTATGAAATTTGAACTCTCCCCGGGCTAAACATTGGAGAACAGTTGAAAATTCATAAGTAGAAGTAACATGGTAGTATATGTGTTTGAGAAGCATTACACTGAAACAGTTTTGGTAATGACTTTAAAGTCATCTTCTTGGGGCGCCTGGGTGGCACAGTCGGTTAAGTGTCCGACTTCAGCCAGGTCACGATCTCGCGGTCCGTGAGTTCGAGCCCCGCGTTGGGCTCTGGGCTGATGGCTCAGAGCCTGGAGCCTGTTTCCGATTCTGTGTCTCCCTCTCTCTCTGCCCCTCCCCCGTTCATGCTCTGTCTCTCTCTGTCCCAAAAATAAATAAACGTTGGAAAAAAAATGTTTAAAAAAAATAATAAAGTCATCTTCTTTGAGAGTAACAAGGCTAAGGAAGATGAAACTAGCTGAAGATGAAAGCAGTGGTTCTTTGGGGGGATGAAGTAGTGATGCTGAAATTGAAGATTAAGGACTATATAATGGAGATAATGAATAAGTCATGGAGCAGAAACTAGCATCTAACTAGATATGCAAAGTAAAAGGAGAGAGAGTAAAGAAAGGTGACTCACACCTTTGCAGGTCAATAAGGGAGATGGTGGTCCTAGCAATTAGAACTAGGGATGAAGTCCACATATTCAGCCAGTTAAAGGTACCAGGAGGCATTTGGAGCTTGAGCAATAGAAAAGAGTCTGGGTTGGGGTATGGATTTGGACTTTTCTATAACTAAGTAGCAGGGCAATCTTCTATTGTGCAAGTGACTGGCCAAAAAGAACATACGCAAAGAGAAGAGATAAGAGTTGAGGACTCTGAGTAATGCCAATATCTAAGAAGAGAGTGGAAAAAAAGAGAAACCACAAATGATAGTATAAGGAGCGAGTAAGAAAAGTTAAACCAAGAGAGACTGTAGCCATTAAATCTAAGAAAGCCTAAAATTTAAAGGAGAATATATTAAATTGCTTTAAATTACAACCATTTTATTAGTGCTAGCAGTGGTCAATGGTGTTAAATATACTGTACATTCAAGTAATGTGAGAATAATAAGTGGAAATTGGATTTTGCCGTTAGGCTGTCAGTGATCTTTGTAAGGGTAATTTCTGTGTAGTGGTGAGAAAAAATTGTCAGCTCACAAGGAGTTAAGGAGAGAATGGAAGAAAATGCAAAATAACCTGGCTAGGATGGAAGAAAGAGAAATTAGCAGAGGGGATGATGTAAGAATAAATTAGGGCTTTTTTTAATATTAGAGAAGCATGAGCACCTTTACATGCTTAGGAGAAAGGACCAGCCGATATCGGAGAAAGAGAAAAAAATAATGGCACAAGATGGAAGGCGAGAGCAGTGCTTAGAGCATGATGGGTTAGTGTTGCATATAAAAAGGGATGCATCTTTCTTTTAAGCAAAAAAAAGAAAAAGAAACAGGAAACATAGTTGAACTTAGGTGCTTAAACATGCTGGACAGCATGTTAAACTAGTCCAGATATTTACAACTTTAATGGCAATAAAATTAAACAAAACAGATTTTGGCTCCAGGATGACACCGGTTATTAAGGAGAACTTTCCCTTAATAGAATTTGTTAATGAATGTGCAGCACTTCCACTCTAGGAGATCTTTAAGGACAGCAGAGATAGCCATCAATCAGGAGTGATTTAGGCGAAGCCTAGTGATGAGGCCCCTGTTGATATCTCCCAGCACTATTCATTCTGCCAGTAGACTATATCAGATAACGTTCATTTTGGAAGTGGCAGTTCTTAGCTCAGTTGTAGGTAAATGGTACACAGTAAGTACTTAATAAATAGCTATTAACTTAATGACATTACAGCCTCTACATTTTAAAAAGAAAGATATATCAATAATTTAATTAATTATTACCCTTGGACCAGAAACTACTAGCACCACTGGGGTTCTAATTAGGAAAATTATTAATAGAAAGACATTTTGTTTGCAAGATTGGCTTAATTTGTATTTCTGATATAAATTTTACACATTTCTGTAGTGATGTGCTTTTGTGATTTTAGTTCCTGTCTTTGAACACAGAAAGTCCTTGTTTTTTAAACCACCGAAGAAAAGGCACTGCATCTCAAGACCTGTTTTTAGAAGTGCAATATCTAGGGCATCCTTGGGTCAGTTTCTGATATTACTTGAAGCCTCAGTGGAGTTGATCCAAAGAGGGCTATATCATTTGTTCACAATAGGGCTCACACTGTCTCTTAGGTGGGGTCCCCTAAGAGGTAGGAAACTTGAAGAATAATTGCCCAGTCTACAGTCAATAGGCAATTGTTTTCTCAACTGAGAATTATTCACTTGCTTTGACCCAACTTAGGGGTTTTCTCATCACTCTGCAGCTCTAAATGCAACAGAAAACTGCCGTAGGATATGGCTGTCTGCCTGTTTTCTCCTGAAATTAGGTGATTCTTTTCCTGTCAGGAGCACAAATCTGCAGAGTCTGAGAATCAGATCCACAGCCAGTGTGTCTAACCTTCAATATGGAAAACAGAACGTGTAGTTTTTATTTCTATAATATTTGGCACTTCTCTAATATTCTGACTGACATATTCTCTTCAGGCCCTTCGCATTTTATTTCAAACTGGTTATTTGGAAGATGTTCTCCCTTTAAATAAGGCAACTATTTTAAACTATTTTAAACTTTTAACATATATAGATGGCATACAATATAAAACTATGCTTTCTATAGGAGCTATGATATAATGGCTTCTTTTCTCTGTTTTTTTTTTTTAATATAAAGGGATAGATCCCTTTAAGTGTATATTGTGGAGCATAAATACATCCTTATGAAGAGAAACAAATAACCTTCCTTCTTGCAAGTTTCAGAAAGAACAAGAATATGCATGAGTCAAGTGTAGTTCACCTAGACAGACCCAAGTCTTGGCTAAGATGTCATTGTCCATTGAGTGCTATTTATCTGGTATAATTACACATTTCAGCTGGATATTCCGAGTCCAGAGGTTCTTTAACTTTTGAATCACGGAAGGCACACCAAAGGCATCTGGAAAATATTGTGCCAACACTAGAGTGAAAATTATTTACAGTTTTCAAAGAAGACTACCCATATGTAATTATCTATACCACGAATTATCCATTTTCTAAAAGTTAGTTTCAAAGCCATACCGTCCTGGCTTTTCTTTGATAATTTCAGGTAATATTTTCAGTCACTTGTTCGTGTGGTGAAATACCAGGCAACTATTTCTTTAGGAAAATTCTAATCATGTTCAGATACATCTGAAATCCCTTGTTCAAAAGAGGTAGGATATCCTTTCACAAATTCTGTACAAAAAAAACCCAATCACACTTGTTCTTACTTCTAAATCACTAAATTGAAAAGGTGAGTAAGTAGCATAGAATAATAGCACTCTAGGTGCTCATCAGAGAGTATCATTTCAGATGAGTAATTATTTTTCCAGAATTTAGAAAAATCTTATTTTCCTGTAGATAACAGAAGTATTTACTTTGGCTCCTGGGTCACAAATTGGTGTCCCATAGCCCAAACGGGCTTATGTATGTGTTTTATTCAGCTCATAGTGTCTGAAACATATCTTTAAATTAGATAGCAATATTTCAAAATCAAGAGATTTCACGTAAAATTAGAATGTTTGACTTTTCATGGGAAACTGGTAACCTGTGTTGTTACAAGTTTATAATTTACACAGGCTTAAGGAATCCTCATTATACTTCTTTACCCACTTATTACCTCTGCAGTCATTTGAGTTAGCTACCCCTGACTACAAATATCTGGTTCAAATTCTAGATCCACTTATTAATTGTGCCAGCTTGAAAAAAAGTTATATAACTTAACTAGACCTCAGTTCTCTCATGTATCAAATGGAAATCACAATACCTGTTTTACTGAATAAGTCTTATTAAACTAAGTTCTAGATATCTCAGAGTACAGACAACCCCTACCATTAATGTAATCCTGGGGAAAATGTAGCGAGCTCATTTTCACTTCAAATTCCTTAGGTCATGAATTTATGAAGTGATCCAGAATCTGTCCTATTTCTTTCAGGCTTCAAAACCTGATTGGTCAGTCTCTGGTACCAGTTCATATTAATCAAGTCTATAATTCTGATGCTAAACATTCAAATGTATGCTATTTGGTGGCATAAATAATTGTTGAGGTATTAGACATTTGAGTCCTATGGCCAACACATTTTCCCTTCAGATAATTTACATGAATTGTCAAATTCCAAACCAGAGGACATTCAGTTACAATTAGAAATATGAGTAGTATATACCCTAGTTAAGTCCTCGGACTAGGTATTCTGTTCTTCAGATACTTGAATGGGAAAATGCAGCTCAGTCAGGAGGTGGCTTGGTGAATATGAAATCACAAAACAACCAGAATTAGCTATAAGATTTGAATAATAGCTGATGGAATTAGATGAAGCTCTAATGTTACAACTAGACATGAAAAGCCTTTAGCTTATATCCCCCACTTGCTTGGGGTGTCCTTGGATGGATAGTGATTATATTTGACACTGAATTCTACTTATTTTATTTTCATGCTTAACCTACGTTCCTTCTGATTGATATTGATATTTCGTTGGACATGTGAATTCATGCAATCAGGATCCATTCAAGACTTACTCTTCTGAGAGAATTTTTGTCTTTCTATGATAGGTTGTCTATCCCTGTCCAGATTGATTATGTCTTGATCTTCCTGTTTAACGCTCAAAAGATAATCTTATTTGCAATTTCTTTGTAACTTTTGAGTTACAATTCGGATTGGCTCTTCTCCTTTTAGCTCCTTGTAAGAATTTGCTCCCCAAATTCCACTAATTATCTTTTTAACATTTGTCTCTGTGTATTGTTTGTATGCCTGTATTGTGTGTGTGTGTGTGTCCACATGCTTTAGGAAGCATGTTTAATGGAACCTGCCATACATGTCTCTTGAGTTTTAAAGAAAATAATTTATCCTTTGTAGTTCTGTTTTTAAAATCTGCCATATGTGGTGATTAGAATATTTACCTGATATCTGACTGTTACCAGAGGAGAGGTGGGTGGGGGGATAGGTGAAATAAGGGATGGGGATTAAAGAGTACACTTATCATGATGAAAAAAATAAAATAATTTAGAAAAGAATATTTATCTGAGAACCTTTCCATTTTTAGTTCCTCTGTTCTCATGATTATCTTGATATTAAAGAAGTCATGATATTGAATCATAAGCAGCAGTTCATAGCATTTTTTACCTAA
The DNA here is from genome assembly GCF_016509475.1 of Prionailurus bengalensis. Taxonomy (NCBI): domain Eukaryota; kingdom Metazoa; phylum Chordata; class Mammalia; order Carnivora; family Felidae; genus Prionailurus; species Prionailurus bengalensis. The sequence continues at coordinate 84,299,317 of NC_057349.1, forward strand.
AAGTCTCAAATAACTGTGGCAAAAAAAATCATATACATTTGCTGTAAGTTATAAAATAACTTGAATTTCTCAAGATTTTACTGGCAGATCTAAAAAGACAAAAATATTTACCACAAAACATGTGGTCCTCAACTTTACTTCAATGACTAATACACTTACTTAAGAAAAAAAAAGCTACAGCTACAGCGTATTTTTGTTTTGTTTTGTTTTGTTTTGTTTTGTTTTGTTTTGTTCCTGTCCCTTTCCTGATTTCAAGATGTCTAAACAAGGCCGTGGCAGGTCCTCCAGTGTGAAATTCTGGATTTCCCTATCTTCCCATAGGAGCCATGACCAACTGTACTGACAACACAAGAGTCAAAAATCTGTGTATCATCTCTGTGACAGGGATTGAGGACAACTGAACAGACTTCCTGTTGCTGGTATGAATGACAGGGTGATGGCCATAGTGAAGAAAGGCAAACCAGAGCTCAGAAAGAAGGTATATCCAGCAGCGGTAATTCAACAACAAAAGTCATACCAGAGAAAAGATGGCCTGTTTCTCTATTTTGAAGAAAGCGAGGGATAGTAAGCATTAAAGAAGAAATGAAAAGTTCTGCTATCATGGGATGAGTTGCAAAGGAGTGTGTAGACTTTTGGCCCAACCTTTCATCCAATGCTGGCTGCATTGCATGATTCTTTGATATATTTGTTAAAAGAAAAAAAAAATTGGGGGCGCCTGGGTGGCTCAGTCGGTTGAGTGTCTGACTTAGTCTCAGGTCATGATCTCACCGTTTGCAGGTTCAAGTCCCACCTCTGGGACAGGCAGAGCCTGAAGCCTGCTTCAGATTCTCTGTCTCCCTCTCTCTCTGCCCCTCCCTTGCTTGCGTGCTCTCTCGCGCTCTCTCTCTCTCTCTCAAAAAGAAATAAATAAACTTAAAAAAAATTAAAAATTATTTCCCCCCACCCCCAAAATAGAAATTAAAAAAATTTTAAAGGTACAAAACTTATTGACTACATGAATATACTCACATGAAAAAAACCATACCTCATTTTCTGACGTGTAGATTTTAGGTCATCCTTTGTGAGGTTTCAACTTTATATTCTAAAGTAGTAGAACACTTCCATGTATATTTTTCACAGTATAATTATTAACTTTTTAAAAGTTTAAAATTATGTTCAAATATATTTTAATTACATTATTTTATATTGTATAATAGTTATAAAAATAGCACAGAATAAATAACAAGCACTGAAGTCATTATATGTAGGTCACAATTATTTAAAAATTGTAGTATAGAACAATAGTAGATCATAAAAATTCAATTTGATCCTAATTTATTGAAAACAGTTGAGCTCTTAATTATTCACTGTGCTTCATAAAACTCAAGGTATGTTTACTATAGGTCAGGTATGCCTTGAAATCTAAAAAAACAAAACAGAGTCATATAAAAAGGAGAAACTTGACTGAGGGCTAAGCAAAATCTTAGTGAAGGAAAAAAAGGGAAGGGAATTAAGTTTACTGTACATACATGTTTTTTGGTCCTATGTTTCCTGTGAACACAAGAAAGTCAACATGTAAAAGAGAAAGTAACTAAGTTGACAGTGAAGCCAATAAATATCGTTATTAAACGGCCGCTTAATTTAATTTTCAGAACACATGTAAATTTAAGATAGTTGTCAGTGAGAGGAAATATTTTGAGGGAGTTGCTTTTTTTTCCAAATTTTGTGGCAATAGAAGAAAAAGAGTAGTTGGAAATAAAGTGACACTTTGTTCTCACGTGGCTTATTGTGGAATTTTTATTTTCCAATGTTATTGTTTTCTGTCAGTTGGTATGCCAAAATAACCAGTAACTGAATAGCTGAATTCAGTTATTTATCCAGCAGAAAGATAGTGAATGAGGATCTCAAAGAGGTACCTATATGATAGCCAACACATGGAAAAACTGAAGTGTCCATCAATGGATAAATAAATGGATAAAAAAGATGTGACCTATAAAATGGAATATTACTCAGCAATGAGAAAGAAAGAAGACTTGTCATTGTGACACAGTGCATGGAACCTGGGGGCATTATGGTTAGTGAAAGAAGCCAGACAGATAAAGACAAATACTGTGTGGTGTACTTATATGTGGAAGCTAAATGAAAACAGTAGAAAAGTAGATGCCAGGCACTGGAGAGTTGGGAAAATAGGGAGGGTTTGGTAAAAGGGTATAAACTTTCAGCTATCACATGAATAAGGTCGGAGGATCTGATGTATAACATAGTAACCATAGTTGATAATATTGGGCTGTATAATTGAAATTTGCTAAGAGAGTAGAACTTAAATGTTCTCACACATGTGAATAAGATAAATATGTGAGGAATCCTTTCATGATGTATACATATATCAAATTACCACAATGTATAACTTAAATATCTTACAATTTTATTTGTCAATCTTACCTCATTGATGCTGAAAAAAAAGATTAGTGAATGGAGGCTGTGGACTAGGCAGAAAGAGGTTCATTAAGTGGGATGTGGGGTTAGCATGTGAAAGGAGAAACTGATGACTATATTAAGATGAACTGCTGAGATATCTAGACTAGTCAAATTCATAGAGAATGAAGGTAGGATGGGAGTTGCCAGAGGCCGGAAGGCAACAGGAATGGGGAGTTAGTATTTAATGAATAAAGAATTACAATTTAGAAAGAAGGAAAAGATCTGCACAAGGATGGTGCTGATGGTTGCACAGCAATGTAAATGTGCTTAATGCCTTAGAACTGTACATTTAAAATGTTTAAAATCCTGGAGTTTGTGTTATCTACAGCTTATCACAACTTTTAAAAATATAAAAATTCAAAAGAAAGATGAATTGGTAATCCAGTAATTGGTGGTCCTACAACAGAGATGCTCTTAATATGATGTGATGAAAATGGCATTTACTTCTGCAATTTTTCTCCTAAAAAAAAAAAAAACCAAGTCTAATCATGTGAAAAATATCAGAAAGGCACAGACTGTGTGATATTCTACAAAATAGCTGACCATTCCTCAAAACTTTCATGAAAAATAAGGTTGTGAAACCGCTTCCACTGTACAGAAGTACAGACACCAGGAATCAAAGACAAATCCCTTTGTCCACTGCTCAACAAAAAGAATACACTCCCTCCTCTTACTTCTATCCAACCCAAGGGGAAAAGAGGACATGAAGCCAGGGTACAGGATCTAATACTCTTGTTTTCTTTCAGGTCTCCTACTTCCAAACTGCACTGGTCTGAGAAGTAGGAAAATTTGATTCTGCTTGATAATCTCTTATATTCTGTGAGATCTTTCTGTTCTAATGCCTAAAATAAGCCACTTGTGCTTAGAAGTCAAGAATTGCATGGTTTTTATTTGTCTCTTTTAATTCAGTTCTCCTAAAATAACTCCTCTAAATGCTATGATTAACTCCAATAGGGTAGCCAGTCCGGGGGAAAATTACTAGAGGAAATAAAGCAACTCTCTACTAGAGGAAAATAGACTACAATAATCTCATCATGTCAATAGCTTTATCAAGAATATGTATGGCTTTCTCATTACCCATAAGTAATATCCACTTGTAATGTGATTTTCAAGGTTTTCCATTTTTCTAGACTGATCTCTAAATACACAGAAGAAATATACAATAAAACCTCACGTCTAAAATTGACTTATCCTCACAATGCCACCCAGCATGTTTACCCCTTCCTCCCTACCTCTACCTGTGCCATCTTCACAACCTGACATATCATCTTTGATATTAAGATCACTAAAATGGTAGGCAACGAGATTAAGACTAGATCCACAAGCCAACCTGACTCCTGAGTTTGAAGCTTTTTCCTACATAGCATTCTGTATTGTTTTTCAGTCCCTCAAGTTTTTGGTAACTTTTGAAGACCAGATGCTAGGAAACTTTCCAAAGCCATATGGCCTTTTTCATTTCCCTGTCTATCTGTCTATCTCTCTCCCTTTCATGCTCTTGCTCTGACTCGTTTATTCTTTTGGTCTCCTTCTTTTACTGAAATATATAGATTTCTGTTGTTCTTGCATCTGTAGCTGCCTTTCTCACCACTGTATGCAGACAATAAACCAGGACCGTAAGTTATATTAATATGAATCAAAGGCCTATGCCATTAGACTTTCATAGAGACTGATATGATACAAGATGAACAAATTTGCCCCCTACCCGTTTCTTCTCAATCCCAGTTCAGAAAGTCAACTCAATACATTCTGCTTGCTGCTTTTTCAGGTCCAAAGAGGTTTTTGGCTACCCAATGGAGATCCTAAGTGTTTGTTATAAAAGTTATTGTTTTAACTCTTCTAGTTATAGCTAACAATAGAAAAATTGCATTAATTTGTAATATAAAGATGCATAGCAGTTAGTGTTTTGTAAACATGAACATATCAGAGTGTAAGGGTTATGATCTTTATCTGTGTGCTCCAGAAAGTGTATGATAGTTGTCACGTTTGTTAGCACCAGCCTAGTGCAAGATTAATTCCCAGCATTCTCAGTAGCAACTATTCTCGTGTCATGAGTAGAGCCGAATTACTGATAGTTGATGAAATACTGTATGGCCCACATGTCAGAGAGAGTCAGCCCTGCTCAGTAAATGACACAGCAAGTAATAGAATTCAATTAAGTTACTTTCTCATTGATATATTTAGTACAAAATTACAATTTCTTATTCATACTGCAGCAATGATGTAAGTATGACTTATGTCACTACAGTTTCTTGCCCAATATCCGTTTTGTCCTCTAGCCTTACTAATACAATGTTAATTTAGTTAGGGGCAAAAAAAGCATTGTTTTCCTGGCTCCTTTGCCTCTAAGGTTTGACCCATGACAAAGTTCTATCCAATGAGCTGTAATCAGAAATTAAACTGGAGTGGGGGGCACCATGAAAGTCTTTTTTTTCTTGAAATAAGGAGACAAACACAACTGGCATGAGACTGATGACCTCCACCTTTTTTCCTGCAGTTTAGACTCTGATGTGAGGCAGCAGCTTGTGAGTGGGAGGAAGGAAGGAGCTTGGTTAATTCCGTTTTTGCAACATGGACCAATCATGAATGGCTTACTTCCAGATTTCTGTGTTATGTGAAAAAACAATTTGTTTAAGCTGGATAATTGAGTTCTTTCATCTGCAGCCAAACATAATCCCAATTACTATATTCTTTTCAAATAAAATCTAGTATATTCTAAGACAAGTAAGGTACAAGTGTCCTTTTAACCATGAAGACCTGATTTTAGGGGTATTGGTGGTTGTAACTTGTGTGGTAAAGTCTCCTACAGCTGTTACACTGGACAGCACCAAACTCTGACAAAGTCAAAGTCAAAGCCAGTGTTACACTTCAGTAAATTTTCCATGCTCTATTGTTTGCCAAGATCTTCCAAATCTGAAATAAGAAGGGGGGAAATTCCCAGGAATAATTGAAATAATAAAACATTATTTGTTTGCTATTTATTTCTGGAACAGTGACTTATTCCAAGATTTGAAAAACTAAATGACTGATCAGGTCATTCACCAAGAAAAAATAAAATAAATTCTAAATGCAAATAGTGAGCACGTTCAATCTCTCTCTCTCTCTCTCTCTCTCTCTCTATATATATATATATATACAAAAATACTTCTAGCATGTAGTTGTCTTAAATTTACTTGTGGTATGAGGCCTGCATTTATGATTTAATTATCTGAAGCCTCTGAACGTTGAAGTAAATTTTGAAAAATAACATTTTACTCTTTACACTGTAAATAATTTTCTCTCAAGCTTAGACATGTCTAAAACTTGTATTAATTAATTAGCAATAAATAAATCATTGAGAGTTTATTGTCTGTAGTAGATATTCCCTTAGCCACAGTTGGCTTCCACCAGCTTTTGAAGCCTGCTGTGCTCATCCCTTCCCAATTCTCGCTTCAGTGCCATCACATTTTCAGCTTGAAATCTGCTATACTGGGAATGCTTACACCAAAGAAATTGGCTAATGCTGCAAATCAATCGTGTGTGTGTGTGTGTGTGTGTGTGTGTGTGTGTGTTGGGGCAGGGCTACTCATTGTTAAGTACCACCTACATAGCACCACAAAAGATATAAATGTAACTAAGACACCACTCTACTCTTATTTCTTCAGCAAATATTTAGTATATTTTCTTGTCATTTATTTGTTAGGTTCCACAAATATTACAATGATATTCTGCATGATCCTTTCATTCATTCATGACAAGTTTTAAAATGTCCACTTCAAGTAGACATGCATTGCTGCTATTTGGAGTTTACACTAGAGTAGGCAAGGTCTTCAACTCAAGATGTTTACAATATAGCAGGGGCTATTCCATCTGCCCACACACCACTATGGTGCAAGGCAGTGTGCGATAAGGACTGAGAGAAGGCAAAGTCAATGTGTAATGTCATTCTGAACAGGAGAGAGAACTTGTGTGTGATCTGGTAAACTTTACAATGCTTCACTGAAGTGGTACCATTTGCCCTGCATCTCAACTCTTGGAGAAAAAATTCATTGGTTAAAGTAAGTGCGGGTGGCGAGCAGATAGCTTCTTTACTATTTTGAACTTATTTTTGCTATTTTCTCATATTTTATTGAAATTAAGTTTATGTGTCTTTTTTCTCCATTACTCTTTGAGAACTCTTCACAAAGCAGAAGATGAATACTAGGCGGTTGTGTCTCCTGGCACAGAAACTATCACAGTGCAAATCCTTAATAAATGCCTCTGGACTGAATTCAAATGGGAGAAATAAAGAAACATGAAGGTTGTGTTTAGGAAATGGTGAGCACTGTAATTTGGTTGGGTGAAAGATTATGAGAGGTGAAGTGTATAAGACATATAAATAAGAAAATCAGGTGAAATCAGATCATGAATTAATTACATAGACAGAAACTTACCTTTATTTTCAGTGGGCTTTTAAAAAGTATTTAGTAGGGAAAAATAATCACAGCATGTACTAGCAGAATAATATGACAGCTGGGTTCGAAAGTAGATTACCATGTAGAGGCAATAATAAACATTTAGAAAATAATTAAATAATAGGGGTAGCAAATCACAATGGCCTGAACTACCAAGGGGACAAAAAGGAATGAAATGATAGAATATAGTAGACTTCGAGGTAGATTAAACAGGAGAAATTGTTCTCATATTGTATAAGACAGATGAGTTAGATGAAAGAAATATAGATGACCTTAGAAGTTCTGAGCCAAAGTGACTGGGAACATGAATCTATTTGAAGAACCAGAGAATTTCAAGACACCTTTCTTTTTGTCTGTTTATATTTTGAAGGATGTAAGTTTTTGTACATGTTGAGCTGGACTATTACATGGTTTATAAATATGTGAGATATTCATTAAGAAAAGTAAATTGTTCAATATATATGCTTATGTATGTAGTTACAGTTATTTGAAGAATAGTATGGCTCATATTTAAAAGAAACTCTTATTTATAACATAATGAACTATCACTGAAAATACATAGCATACACCAGATGTAGTGCCTAATTTATCTTAATTCTTAATCAAAATATCTATGTTCTCCCAAACCAGTGAAGTTGAAATAAATTATCTATATTCCATTAACTCATAAATTTTTGATGAATTTTTCTAAGTATACTTTGGGGTTGTTTAGTAGTTGTCACTCGTTAACATGAAGAAAATGACATGGCTAATCAAATGTATTTGTCATTTACTAAGAGACTATAACATAACTGATCTATTCCTAAAGTTCCATTGAGCTTATGTGAATTTCACATATAGCATAATGACTTTATTTTTTCCCAGTTTTATTGAGATATAATTGACATACATCATTCTATAAGTGTATAGCATATTCATCTGACTTCAGATGTGTGACCTAGAAGTACACCTTATGCTATAGAAGTTCATATTTAATGAGATTGAAGATTTTATTTAAATAACAATGGAACACAAAGTCCAGTTTTATTTGCAAAACTTGGCTTTAGTGTGAAATGGGTACATTGACTTTCTGGATGGCATGTTAGCCTTTCTTTTGCCACTAGCTACTTAGTAAAAGTAAACTATTTTCATGTTCTGTGTTAAAATAAGGCTTGTGTCTATAAAACCATCTATGAATGCACTTTTTCCATTAAGTAAAGGAAGCAGAATATTTGACTCTTTTGACCTCAAGAACATTTTTGAGAAAGAATAATAGATTTAAATGCTTTGACTTGTTAAGCGGAGAAATTCTGTTCAATACTTCCAAAGTATTATTATAATGATGAATATATGAAAACAATAATATGAACAATATTTTTTAAGCTTATTTATTTTTGAGGGAGAGAGAGACAGCAGGGGAGGGACAGAGAGAGAGGGAGGGAGGGAGGGAGAGAGACAGACAGGTAGACAGAGAATCCCAAGCTCCATGTTGTCAGCACAGAACCTGATACAGGGCTGGATCTCACAAATCATGAGATCATGACCTGAGTCAAGATCAAGAGTTGGATGCTCCGCCGACTGAGCCACCCATGTGCCCCTGAACAGTAATTTTTTTTTTAGACGGAAATACCAGCAGAGACCTCACAGTTAAGAGACTAAAGCTGGTAAGTGGTATGATATGAGATTTACTTTAACTGCCACCAGTTCTCCAGGGCCCTAGATATGTTAAGATGCAGATTTACTATTCTTTGGCTTCTTGTGGGAAGAAAAAGACAACATATCTAATTTTCATAAGTTGCTTTCCTATTTTGAATTCTTAAAATATTCACTTCAGGAAAGTATAACTAAGGTATGTGAGAGTGTGTATATGTGTATGTGGTTGCTAGGTATGATTTTTTAAAATATGTATGAATATAAAGAATTATGAACCTAACTTAATTCCCTGACAGCAGCAAACATCAACAAGGCAAAAATTGACTATCAAGGGGATACACAAGATAATATTGGACTATGGTTGAAACATAATGAAAATAATAAATTAGGAAATATTTCAACTGTCTCTTTCTTGCCATGTGCATTTAGTAATATACAAACGAGAAAGCTTAGAATATCACATAGAAAAGCAGTCTGTTTTTTTTTAATGCATAACATATGATTTAAGATCAGTTTGGGAGTTAAAAACCGTTGTGTGGAGGTGTGTAGGGCATGTTTATTGCATTGAATGTTTATTCCTGACTGATTAATAACCCCCAAATTTTTTAGATTCTACTCAAAGTGAACATGCAAGTCACGTTTTACTTAATTTTTTCCTCATAGTAGATTCATGCTTTTTGATGAACTTAACTCAAATTCTGAGTTAGTCACATTGATAATTCACTCCCTCTTCCAATGTGACTAATTGCCTTTTTTTTTTTAACGTTTATTTATTTTTGAGACAGAGAGAGACAGAGCATGAACGGGGGAGGGTCAGAGAGAGAGGGAGACACAGAATCGGAAGCAGGCTCCAGGCTCTGAGCCATCAGCCCAGAGCCCGACGTGGGGGCTGAACTCACGGACCGGGAGATCATGACCTGCGCTGAAGTCCCACGTTTAACGACCGAGCCACCCAGGCACCCCACTAATTGCCTTCTTTAGTGAGGAACTGAACATGCACTTTATTGAATAAGCAAGTGGAGGTTAATAGAATATAGCTTTTAGGGGCACCTGGGTGGTTCAGCCAGTTAAGTGTCTGACACCTGATTTTGGCTCTAATCATGATTTCACAGTTTGTGAGATAGAGCCCGAGTCTGGCTTGTGCTTGGGATTCTCTCTCCCTCTCTCTCTGCCCCTCCCCTACTCACACTGTCTGTCTCTCTCAAAATAAATAAATAAACTTAAAAAAAGAGAATAGACTAGTTTTCCCACCAGAAACAAATACTTTCATGGTAGCTGGGCATAGTCACTGATGATGTAGTTTGCGAATGGAGAATATTTTTCCCATTGTGCAGAGGAGGGTAGTTATGTGTATTTAAAAACCGGTAGTGGGTTCCAAATTCTTATTAGAATTTTGCTCTATCATGGAACTTAATAAATTATGCTGATGTATTGAGGAAAAGCAAATGATAGAGCAAAAATATAATTCTTAGAATAATCAATAACTCTGACTCATTAACTATGTCCTAAGGTCTGATTTTTTTTAAACTTTCAATGATGCCAAATTTATATTAAGAATCTGAGAAACTTGCTACCACTCTGCTCCAAATTCATTAATATCTGTGGCCACAATTCTTGTAATGACCCCCAATGGGTCTCCCCACCCCTACTCTTCATCCCTACAAGATATTCTCAACACAGTATCCAGAGTAATCCTTTTAATAGAAGTCAGATCACTCCTATTTTCAAAACCCCGAGTAAAAGCAAAATTGCTTATTATGGTCAAAATCCCTAAATTAGGTACCCTGAATCCCAAAGTCATCTTTCTAACCTTATCTTTTGCTATTCTATTGTTTCACACCATTCCAACTGCACTGATCTAGCTTTCTATCACCATCCTTAACATGCTTCCACATTACTGTGTTCCACACTAATTATTCTGTCTGCTTGAACATTGTTTCCCCATATATCCATATGTCTATTTCTCTTATGCACTTCAAATCGCCTCCTCATCAAGGCTATCCAGACCACCCTACTTTTTAAAAATAAAACTCCCCATGCAATATGGTCCTCCTTACCCTTCTTTACTTTACTTTATGGTATTTATTGCCTTCTAACCTACATATAATTTAATTGCTTATTATGTTTATTATGTGTTTCCTTGTTGGACAGGGCTTTTTTTCTTGCTTTGATCACTGATAAATCCCAAAACCTAGAAGTGGGGTATAGTGGGTTCTCAACAAATATTTGTTGCATGAATGAGTGAAGGCTTTACTATAGTTAAAGAGTTGAGAAAAAGTAATAATCTCTTACTATTTCAAGAAAAATAACCCGCAATAAAGCTTAGAATGCAATTAGTCAGGAAGTATAAATAATTAAACTGCCACTGAAAAACAAGACAAGTACTTATTAAACGTCTACTTTCCTTTATATGATTTAAATGTCTCTTCTATTTCTAGGCAGATTATAATGAAAGCTACTGAGAAGTCATTGTGTACATAGAGATCTTGATTGACCATAATCAGAGAATTACTTAGAGGAAAAAACTACATAAATATTTTCTTAAAAGTTAAATTCAGTGTAATATCATACCAGTGTATTTTAAATAACATTAAAACAGTATATATTAGACAATAAAATAATTTGAACTCCAAGTATACTAAAAATATATGTTCATCTCTTAAAGTCGTTCACTATAGGAACATGGAACGTCTGATGGTGTAGAAAGTGTGTAGAGTTCTAGTGTCTTTAAGAGGTTTTTATAGGGGCCTCTGGGTGGCTCAGTCTGTTAAGCGTCCGACTTCAGCTCAGGTCATGATCTCACGGTCCATGAGTTCGAGCCCCCACGTCGGGCTCTGGGCTGATGGCTCAGCTGCTTCTGATTCTGTGTCTCCCTCTCTCTCTGACCCTCCCCCGTTCATTCTCTGTCTCTCTCTGTCTCAAAAATAAATAAACGTTAAAAAAAAAAACCTCAAAAAAAAGAGGTTTTTATAATGTCATGGAAAATCAGTATTGGCTTAGATTTCAAATGTTCTATAAACTCATTCAGATTAAATGTCTCTCAGCTTCTGTTGTTCAAAGATTGTTTTTTGTTTTGTGTTTTTTTTTTTGTAGCATGAATAAGCCTCTTCAAAAAAACAAACAAAAAAAACCAGCTTACCCCTACGAGTCCCTTTCTGTTAAGCAGGACAGGGGGATATACTTCTTTGCCAGATTCCACAGAAATGGATGGAAGAAACTTTCTGAGCTTAAAGTGCATCATTCTAATAAAAGCAAATGAAATTAGATAAAACCTGCATTTGTTGAAACATTGTTTCATTTTGAATATGAGATAAATTCATACCAGCTCTTTTAAGCAGTACAACTGTACATTTGGCCCAAGGTCAGGATGTAGCAACTTAGGTTTCCTTTGAAAAAAAAATGTAGAAAATATTTCAGCTCTTTTTTTTAATTAAAAAAGAGAAGTGAAAAGTGAATACTGCTTTTCAAACTTTATCTAACTAAGCACAAAGCACATGGAAAGATGCATAAATGTAAAATTAACTTTTTGCTGTTCAGAAAAAGAATTTGGATTTGAGAGCAAGTGAGCTAAAATAAAAACATGCATAATTTACACTACAGATGGGTATATTCTCTGCATTAAATGATACCTAGCAATTTCAGGGAGAAAGAAAATAAAGTGACAATCAACATTAAGAAGGTGGCAGAAGTAATCAAACACATGCCATGTGTAAGAAAAGGCATAATGAAGTTTCCATAAGAATCTTTTTTTCATGACTCAGACACCAAATAACTATTTCCGAAGCTTCAGCAGAAGTTCCCAGTGCACTTATCAATAATGCATCCAGCCACAGCTTTAGATATTAAACAAGAGGAAGTTGACTATATCAAAGATCCAAAGTTCAAACATATTATACTATGGAGCTTAAAACCAGACAAGGAAAATGTGTGGGTGAGGGAGGTGGATTGTGTGCAGATACAAAAAAAAAAATTACTTTTGTTGAAGGTTGAGAATAAATTAGTAATGAGATACAGGGCCTTAAATCTTACAAATCAGAGTTATATCAAAGATCCCATAGGTGTGAACAAAATGTTCACCATTTAAACAATATCTATTAGGCAATGGAAAGATGGAGATCATTGTAATTTAAAGTGTTTGCATTGCATGAGATAATTCCATTGGCAGCCACTATTGTTGCTGAAAATCTCAGCAGCAAGACAAAGAACTATAATGCGGACCTTTACATTCAGAATTGAAGCACATTAACAAGCAACAAAATGAAGTTTGTATTGCCAGGTTTGATAATTATAGTTGCATAATTACAGATAGAGATTTAATGTGGCCCTAAGCATAATCAATAAACAAAGGGTCATGGGGAAAAAATCCAACATTATAAGAATAACTTAGAATGTTGTTTGCTGCACTTTATCAAATATTATAGTAAGCACATGGTACTTTAATTTACTTGGCCCTTACCATTTTGTATTGCTTTTTTGTTTACTATTATGTTGCTGAGACATTCTGGGAATATTTCAGTTTATTCAGTCTGCAAAATCCATATATTTTATGGCACTAAAAGTTTCTGATACATATCTGAAAATTATCTCTTGATTAACTAATAGGGCAAGTAATTAACTAATAGGGCAAGGAAATAAAATAAGCATTCTTTGCTTTATGTTTGGTGCTATGGAAGCCAACCAAACGAACTTCAAGACTAGACAGAACTATTAGGTAGCAAAAATTCAGATTTAGCAAGTAGCAATCACATATGTAAAATGCATGTTTTTAGAGTGCCAAAACTTTTAATTTGGGTGAATTTTAGAACTTTGCTTTTGAAGTTAAAGCAATTAGAGCACCATTTTGTAGCTTGGTATCTTAAAATTTTTGCTTGTGTCATGGCTATAGTTTCTGTACTTGGGAGCCTAACTTAAAGATGTTAAATCAGATAGAGCCTATATCTGGATCATTCCCAGGCTTCATTGATGCAGATTATACTGTAGTTGAGTTGCAAAGAAGTCATGTGCTTCTACCTAACTTCTTCATTACAACCACTTAGAAATCTTAACTACAATAAAATTTAAGGCAGAAAAATATGTATCAAGATAAAACTAAAAAAAAAGTGTGAATATTTTTGTGTCCATCTAAAAGTCCCCTTAAAATAAGAATTAATGTATGTTTCCCCCTTTAACTGTCAATACAGTGTTTCTCAGTGCAACAGTGACTTAGTTTTCCAATAGGAAAACAATTCAAACTCATAAATAATTTCTCAGTGTAAACATGTTTTAACTGCTAAATAAGCAGCTGTAGGCTTCTGTTCTAGAGCCAAATAGCACATTTTAAGGTGTTGTATTTTTTTAAAATGAGATGTTTCTCTCAATCAACAGCATATCCATTAAAAATTCAAGGGGAGTGAAATTGAAGAAAATATGTTCTGTTCTGCTTCACAGTGCTCAGAATATACCTGGTAATTTTAATATGTGGGTTCAATCCACTTTAGAAAGAATGTTTGGTGTCATTGACAAAGATAAAACTTATAATGGGACTTTCATAGAGACTATTTATACTTCACATGGTCTCCCTGCTATCATGACCACACATGCAGAGGTGCACAGGTTATAGACATCAAGTTAGCAATGCCATAGGCAGGCATATGTGAAATTAAATAAAATGCCACTTCTAGGTGTTTTAATTTTTATTTTCCTGTTAATTATGCCAACTAAATGATTATAAATTATTATGTTGTATTCATATTGCAATCTAAAAACAAGTACAAATTTGGGAAAGGAAGTAAAAATTAAGAAAAGAAAATTCAGGGGCGCCTGGGTGGCGCAGTCGGTTAAGCGTCCGACTTCAGCCAGGTCACGATCTCGCGGTCCGTGAGTTTGAGCCCCGCGTCGGGCTCTGGGCTGATGGCTCAGAGCCTGGAGCCTGTTTCCGATTCTGTGTCTCCCTCTCTCTCTCTGCCCCTCCCCCATTCATGCTCTGTCTCTCTCTGTCCCAAAAATAAATAAAAAACGTTGAAAAAAAATTTTAAAAAAAAAGAAAAGAAAATTCAGAAATATTGATTTTGATTGCTTTTATCTATAACCTAACTTCACTTCATGAACCTGACTTCATAACCTAACTTCAGATTTTTACTTCAAATTCTGCTTCAAGCAACGAGGCATGCCCTAAACTTCTTCCCCCAAAATGTGACCAGTGTAAGCAGCTTATGATACAGTTAAAAAATAGTTATTTCACACAGCTGTCTTCAAAAATGCTTTCTGAGAGGTGCCTGGGTGGCTCAGTTGGTTGAGTAACCAACCCTTGATTTTGGCTCACGTTATGATCCCAGTGTCATGGGATCAAGCCCAGCCTCAGGCTCTGTGCTAAGCACAGAGCCCGATTAAGATTCTCTCTCTCTTCCTCTGCCCCTCTCACCCACTAGCACACGCTCTCTCTCTCTCTAAAATAAATTTTAAATAAATGTTAGTTACTACTACTGTTAAAAAGTCTTTTTATTCTTCTTCAGACATAAATTCTTAAGAGAGCTGAGCTGTTATTTTCGTATTGAAAGATTAAAGTATGTTTCAAGCAAAGTATATTTTAAGTTTCTGAACATAGCCATTGAGTACTTTTAGGACTCTATGAACGCATAAGTTATATGGGTCAAATAGTTAAAACATTGGCATACTTTGTTACTAATATGTTAAACTGTTTTTGCAACAATGTCATGCTTTCAGGTTTGTTTTTGCAATTTTTGTATAATTTTTATTTTTCTAGAATGATGCTCAGGAGCAAGGCAGAATAATCACATTAAGACAAAAGCTTTCAAAATGATAGGATAAACACAAAAATTACCACTCTGTTGATAGATTACCAAAAAATTGAGGCTAGGCGTGTGTAGTGAGCAGACTGTACTTTAAAATTCAAACTTGCCATTTAATTATTTTTTCTGATAGCCTATTTGATTAATGCAGGTGATATTCATGCAAATTGGGAAAGTAACTGTTGCAGGTATAAACAATGCTACTTCAATGCTCTATTTAGCTAAATAAAAACAAAAGCTACACTGATTACAAGTAGCCTGGATTGTCTTTTGCAACATGGTCATTTTTCTGAGTACTACTATGAGCTAGTTTTTCTCTATAAGATTTCACTATTATGTAGAGTTCTTTGTGCAAAGATATTATCTCTTCCAAGTGATTAAATAGGCTCTTGTACATAAAGAGTATTTCCCCAGTATCTAGCAATTCTTTGTTTCAAAACTGAAGTGAGTGAAAACAATCAAGTACCCAGGGAAAGAAAAAAAAAAAGAATCAAATGGAACTCTTGCAGCCAGAAGTTCAGAAATCCTTGAAAAATAGCATTTCACTATAATCAGTAGAATTGTTCAAAAATAGATCTAATCTATTTTAAATTTGAACAATATGCCACAGCTCATTTTAATATAAACAGAAAATGAGCATTCCACTAGGTTGAACAAAAGAAGTTTTCTGATCATTTTTCAAAATGTTTATAGTTTTACAACAGATGTTATTAGGCAACTTGAAAGATCTTGTATACTCATTCAGTTGCCTCTAATGATTCTACTATCTCATTGTGTATATATTTCCAAGCATGAAAACAAATGATTGTGCTAAAAGATAGTCTATGTAGTGAAGTATGTGGTATTATCACAGATTTCAAATGAAAGCAATTAGTAAACTGTAAACATAAAAAGAAAATATCTTTCAAAATGATATTTAGCTTATCCATTAAAATATAACCTTTTCTCTGTATTTATGTGAAATTCAAGATTGATTACAACAGTGCAATAATTCAGGGATTATTTTTTAAAAAATTCATGGATTTCAGTGGATTCCTTAAAAGGGAGTTGAATTATCAATGAAAGAAGAGAAAGCATAGGAGTGGATATGTACAATACTTTGCTCTAATAATCCAATTACTTTCCATAGTCCAGAAATAACATGCAATTTCCACATATGGGAATATGGTAGGATGTTATTTACACAGTTTGATTCTGAATATATAGTAAACTTTTTTTTTTCTGGGACTATTTTTTTCCTCCTTCTCTATCCCTAAGTTAAAAGTGATGTTTCTTTCAGCCTGTTGTTTGGCTTGGCAAACAACATCATTCTTTCTTCTCCTGGGACAGACTTGATTGAAGGAGATACATCAAATAGGGGAGGAAAAGTTTGTTTCCCTGTTGTTCTGGTATTGCCTGCTGCTGACTTCCCATAAGGGAGATGACAGCAGTTTTGTAGGGTCTTTGCAATTTCATATTTGCCTGAAAAGGGACATAAAATTTAAACCACTTATAGGAGCAATACACAATCTGGATTGGAAGGAGAAGTGATTCTATTTAAACTGAATCCCCTCCCCCCCTTTCAATTTGGCAACTCTCCCACTGAAAAATGTTAATGTTTGAAACTTACTATATAGGAAAGAACCTATGTTGTTTTGATGAAGGGAGAAAAATTTTCATATTTTACCATTTGCCTGCAACAAAAATACTTTGATTTGGTGGTTAAATTCTTAGTCCTTAGAAACACTAAATTGACTTTATTTATTCAAATATCTATGCTCTTTATATTGTTTTTAGAAATGGAGAGATTATAATTGTTTCTGGGAAATGTTTATTATGAAGTCCATGAATTAAATAGAGAAATAGCAAAAAAAAAAAAGCCAATTGTTTTTCTTATTTTTTAAAGTCTATTTATTTATTTTGAAAGAGAAACAGAGACAGAGAGGGAGGGAGGGAGAGGGAGAGGGAGAAGGGGAGAGAGAGAGAGAGAGAGAGAGAGAGAACACAAGCAGGGAAGGGGCAGAGAAGGAGAAACAGAATCCCAAGCAGGTTCTGTGACATCAGCAGAGATTCGGATGCAGAGCTCAAACTCTTGAACTGTGAGATCCTGACCTGAGCTGAGATCCAAAGTCAGAGGCTTAACCAACGGACCTATCCAGGCATTCCCCAAAAAAGCCACTTTTGAGAAAACAGTGAAATAGTATTTTGATAGGCAGAGATGTTTTTCTGTCAAATTACTTGATTTAAAGTAATTACCTTCATATCCATACAAATGAGATATACTTATCATAACTAAAAGGGTTTTAGCGTGTTAAAGCGAACACTAAGAAAGTAAACACTAATAAATCTTTCATTCCTTATTTCTAGAACTCTTTAATTTTGATTTATCATTTAAGCCAAAACAGGTACAATTATTGGATTCATTGTGATTTCTGTCATCTTTTTAAGTGCCCAGATATTTTCCAAAAGTATTGTCTGGTCATATGGTGTTGTGACATTTTGGCAAACACTGAGTGGGTGAACACTCTTATCCCATCCTCAAGAACACCAGAAATATATCTTCCAATACTGGGGTTAATATAATGTTATATTATAAACTAAGAGAGATCTCAAATCAATAACCTCAGCTACCACTTTAAGACACTAGAATAAGAGGAAGCTAAACCCAAGGTACGTAAAAGAAAGAAAATAGTAAAGATTAGCTTGGAAATAAATGACACAGAGGACAAAAACAATTGAGAAAAATCAACAAAACCAATGGTTGGCTCTTTGAAAAGTTTCTTTTTTTTATGACTAAACCTTTAGCTAGACTGATCAGGAAAAAAAGAGGAAAGACTTAAATCACTAACAGCAGAGATTAATAAGAAACATATGGATTGTAATGGACTACAATTAACGAAGATATGCCAACATATTATACAACCTACATATAATGGACAGAGAAAGGCAAAGTACTGAAACTGATTCAAGAAGAAGTAGAACATCTGAATAGATATATAACAACTAAAGAGTGTGAATTAGTAATAAAAGAATCTGCCGCAAAGAAAATACCATCACCAAATGATTTGACTGGTGAATTCTTCCAGAACGACAATAATAAAAAAGGCAGGTAATAGTATGGCAAGGATGTGGAAAATTGGAGCCCTCAGATATGAGTGAGATTATAAATGGTCACAACTACTTTGGAAAACACATAATGAAAAATAAATATCTGAGAATCACAAACTATTGAAAATTTAAAATTTATCATTGGTTCCATTTCATTACCCAATCTGAAGTGTGTTGTCTTCTGAATTTCCTTACTGACTCTTGTCTTTCCAAATCACACATATATTATCATAAATTTAGGCTTTTATTTAAAATAATATCATCAAAATAAATGTTAAATTACCTTAAACATTGTAGAAACAGTCTCTAAGTCTTTATACCTGCTTAAATATTATAGAGGATCAATTAATATATGTAGATTTGTTTTTTATAATTGGCATGACAACATTCCTTTTTTTTAAATGTTTATTCATTTTTGAGAGAGAGACAGACAGAATACTAGTGGGGCAGGGGCAAAGAAAGAGGGAGACACAGAATCTGAAGCAGGCTTCCAGCTCTGAGCTATCAGCACAGAGCCCGACATGGGGCTCAAACCCACAAACCACGAGATCATGACCTGAAGCGAAGCTGGATGCTTAACCAATTCAGCCACCCAGGTGCCCTGTCACCACAACATTTCAGCTAGCTGTCTGAGGCTGGCCCCATATCTAAACCAGATTGAATAAAGGTAATTTCCATTTTAAACATTTTGTGTAATTATACATATTCTAAGTCATTAAACCAGTCATTAAATTGTATTTTATTTCACACTATCTTACTTAACCAATTCCTTTACTTTTTCCATCTTTGGTAAATCACTTTAACCTCCAAATTAACATTCTGTAAAAGGTTATCTACAAAATATTCTGACTGATAAACTACTGTTCCTCCTGGGTAGAATATTCTGCTTCTAACTCTCTAAGATCTGCAGCTAATGCTCATTTTTGGTTCTTTATCTTTGAAGCTCTATGTTTTTTTTTTGTCTCATTAGATGAATCAGAAGGATATCATAGTGTTCTTTGTTGAATCGGAAAGAATTGTTCATGGCAAATTTTCATACTGAAGCTATATCCATGCACAAATGCACATGCCCAGATTGTACTTTTAAACCCCTTTATTTTGAAATGTAAATTGTGGTTCTGTAAGGAGAGTCTCTGACAGCTTTCACTGTGCTTGAGATTCTGAAGTGAATTTAAGTTTATGTAATCTCATATTAAAGCAAAGGGAAATAAGGTAGAAAAAACATACTTTCCTCAAGACTTAGATTTCTGAGGTCAGTTTGATGTCTCATCCTCAGTAACCTCAGGTGCCATAGAAACAAAATATTCTTTATGATTGAGAAAAATTGTCATCCACCTGCCAGATATGCTGCTGATTTAATGGATAATGGCCAGGGAAGTGAAGTAAGGTGATCTCCCCACAATCTCTAAGATCCATAGATCCTTGATAGCTGCCTGCTACCTCGTCCTTTGCATTCAACAATGTATTTCTCAAACTTATTGTGATGTCTTCTCTGAAAGAAAGAGATGCCAGGTCATTTTGGATGATTTTTAAAACTGAGCATCTACTGTGTGCCAGGCTGGGTCAGGAGTCCAGCACAAATATTTTGCTACCTTCTCAATCTGGAACTCCAACTTGGAAAGGATTTAGGTAGAAGCAATACAAAAGAAACCATTTTTACTTCTACACGATATAAACTTTATGCTTTCAAAATATCTTCAGTGATTCACATAGTCATGTTTAAATGTTATATATTAACTGTTGTGTCGGGTAAAATAATGGCTCTGAAAGATACCATGCCATACTCACAGAACCTGTGAATACATTGCCTCACATGGCCAAAGGAACTTGCAGATGTAAGTTAAGCATACCGCGATGCAATATTATCCTGAATATCCAGATTGGTCTGATGTAATCACAAGAGTTGTATAAAAGGGAGGCAGATATGATGATTAAATTAGAAGATGGAACGATGTAGGCTGGGAGCCAAGGAAGGAGGACAAACTCTAGACACTGGAAAAAGCCAGGAAATGAATTCTCTCCTCCCGCCTCCAGAAGGAATGCAGCCCTGACAACACCTTGGTTTTAGCCAAGAAAAGCCCATTTTGATTTCATATCCCAGAATTACAAAACGATAAGTTTGTGTTGGATTCAGTCACTAAATTTGTGGTAATTTGTTACAGCAGCAATAGAAAACTAATACACCCATAATCTTACAAGTCTGTTTGTTTCTCTCCTATAGTTGTCATTAAGAGATAATACATCCTGGGAGGCTTTGCAAAAAAATTATAGCCCTATAGACTGTCCCTAAATTCATCTACCCATACCTTCCAGGAGAAATAGAAGAAATAATTTAAACCTCCTTACATTTAGCTTTTTAGCTGTGATGCTGCTCTTGCACTCAAACATAAGCAAAGTAGAATGATTTTAATATGTGCTTAGTAATAAAACCTGTGTAATTTTTGTGGTTTGCTCTTAAAATAGAGATCATCTCATAACCATTTTTTTAGCGTAGACAGGACAATAAAAGGATGGGAAATCATTTTTTAAAAAATCTTTGCAACACATCTATTTATCACTCCACCATGCAAAAACCATTATCAGTTTTTAGGAATGTCAGTTCTGAGAGCAAGAGAATAAACACTTAAAAGTACATTTGTGTCTACACACACACACACACACACAGCTTTCTTAGCAACCAGATATAAATTAGGCGTCAGAAGCCACCCAAAGGATTTTTTTGTGTGCCTCACTTCCATGGAATACAGCTAGACCAACACTAAAACATCCTGCACACCTAGAAAACTGATTTGAGGATTAACACAACAATCTGCACAACCTGAACCACAGAATTCAGCAGGTGCATGGCACGGAGAGGTGCACTTGGGGAGCAAGAAGCCCCGGAGGGCAAGGAGCCACTTTTGCAGGCAGAGAGAGGGTGGAGATGGGGGGGGGGGGGGGGTTGTGGAGACTACGGGAAAAGCACCCATCCCCAAAAGCAGCTGTAGAGAAAGTGGAAAATTGGAAACAGCCGCAGGGAATCCCTAAAAAGGGAGAGAGGAGAAAGGAGAGGGTTTAAATTCCATTAAGACTGTAAACAAGGGGAGCACAGCGTCTGCAACTCTGCAGCTCCATACCTGGCAGTGCTCTGGTGGGAAGGGCGAATCCCCAGGAGCAAAGTGGGGTCCAGGAGGTTCTCGGGCCACACAGGGAAAAGCAGTTCCCCTGCTGGAAGGACATTTAGTAGAGACTTTTGAAGCCACCTGGTCCCAGCAGACCCCAGAAAATGGCTACATTCGCTGGTGCTGGAACAAGGTCCTTAAGGGTGAAGTCTGGTGCCAGATGTGTGTTATGATTTTCCATAATCCCTGAAATGCTGCTGCTACACTATCTCGCGAACTTTTTCTGAAGAGGGCTGGCATCTTGCTGCAGTCTCAGGGCACCGGCAGCAGCAGGGTCCAGCAAGCATTCCTGGGTGCAGCTGACATTCGGTCATTGCTCGGTGAGTCCCTCCCACAGAGGGGGAGAAAAGGTCAAAGCCGCAGTCCTTTATAAGTAAGGGGCCAGGGAAAACAGCTGCATCTGAGACAAAACCAGGAGAGAGGGACTGCCTGGGGGTTGGTCACAGACAGTGAAAAAGCGGGGAGTGGACCAAAGCTGGAGACAGAGGATGGGTGCATGATTGCTGATTGGGGAGAACAGAGTTCCAATACTAGACACTGGGCAGCTGGGTGACACCATTTTCACCGATCCCGTGCATGCGCATATGTACCTATGAACGCTACAAAAATCCACCCCAGTAGGCTAGTAGCGCCATCTAGTGGAGGACAGAGCCCTTACACTAAGCCCCGACCAACTGAGCAAACCTCCCTCTTCAAGAACACAAGTCTCACCGCTGGCTTAGTTTATGGACTATAAAGCGCTTCATAGTCCGAATTGTAGGGGAAAATGAAGTAATTTCAGCCCTATTTCAATCTGTTTAGCAGGTACATCTATTCAATTTTCTTTCTTTTTTTTCCTTTTTCACTTCTTTTTCTTGAATACAGAAAGAGAAAAAATTCATTTTTATTTTCAATTTTTATTAAAAATATTTTTATTTATTTTTTTACTATATTTTTACTATTGTGTAAATTTTTTCAAATTCTATTTTATTTCTATCATTTTATTTTAGTTTACTTCAGTGTATTCACATTTTCAAATTTTCAAACAATTTCCCTTTTTCTTTTTTTCTCTTTTTCATTTCTTTTCCTTTTCATGAATACATAAAAGAAAAATATCATTTTTATTTTTAATTTTTCTTAAAAATATTTTCTCTAATTTTTTCTACTATAATCTTTAATTTTGTGTAAATTTCTTCAAATTCTATTTTAATTCCATTATTTCATTTTAATCTACTCCAGTGTATTCATTTTTTCAAATTCTCAAATGATTTCCTTTCCCCCCCCACCTTTTTTCTCTAATCTATCAAACCATTTTCAACACCCAGATCAAAACACACCTGGGATCTAGTATCATTTATTTGATTTTGTGTGTGTGTGTGTGTGTGTGTTTAATTTTTTAACTTTAATGTTTTTTCATTTTAATTTTTTTATTCTAAATTTTCTACCTCATTAATTCCTTTTCTACCTTCAAAATGACGAAATAAAGGAATTCACCCCAAAAGAAAGAGCACGAAGAAATGACAGCAAGGATTTAACTAACACAGATACAAGCAAGATGTCTGAACCGGAATTTAGAATCATGATAATAAAAATACTAGCTGGGGTCGAAAATATACTAGAATCCCTTTCTGCAGAGATAAAAGAAGTAAAAACTAGCCAGGATGAAAAATAAAATGCTATAACTGACTGCAATCATAGATGGATGCCGTGGTGGCAAGGATGGATGAGACAGAACAGAGAATCAGCGATATAGAAAACAAACTTATGGAGAAAAATGAAGCAGAAAAAAAGAGGGAGATTAAGGAAAAAGAGCACGATTTAAGAATTAGAGAAATCAGTGACTCATGAAAAAAGGAACAACATCAGAATCATAGGGGTCCCAGAAGAGGAAGAGAGAGAAATAGGGGTGGAAGTGTTATGTGAGGAAATCATAGCAGAAAATTTTCCTATCCTGGGAAAAGACACAGACATCAAACTCCAGGAAGCACAGAGGACCCCCATTAGATTCAACAAAAACCGAACATCAACAAGGCATATCATAGTCAAATTCACAAAATACCCAGACAAGGAGAGAATCATGAAAGCAGCAAGGGAAAAAAAGTCCCTAACCTACAAAGGAAGACAGATCAGGTTTGCAGCAGACCTATCCACAGAAACTTGACAGGCCAGAAAGGAGTGGCAGGATATATTCAGTGTGCTGAATCAGAAAAATATGCAGCCAAGAATTCTTTATCCAACAACGCTGTCATTCAAAATAGAAGGAGAGATAAAAATTTTCCCAAACAAAAATTAAAGGAGTTTGCGACCAGTAAACTAGTCCTGCAAGAAATTTTAAGGGGCACTCTCCAAGGGGAGAAAATATGAAAATATAAAAATAAATAAATACCAAGAGCAGCAAAGATTAGAAAGGACCAGAGAACACTATCAGAAACTCCAACTTTACAAACGTCATAATGGCAATAAATTCATATCTTTCAGTACTCACTCTAAACGTCAATGGACTCAATGCTCCAATCAAAAGATGTAGTATAACAGAATGGATAAGAAAACAAAATCCATCTATATGCTGTTTACAAGAGACCCACTTTAGACCTAAAGACACCTTCAGATTGAAAGTAAGGGAATGGAGAACCATCTACCATGCTAATGGTCAACAAAAGAAAGCTTGAGTAGCCATACTTACATCAGACAATCTGGACTTTAAAATAAAAACTGTATCAGGAGATGTAGAAGGGCATTATATCATAATCAAGGGGTATATCCACCAAGAAGACCTAACAATTGTAAACATTTATGCACCAAATGTGGGAGAACCCAAATATATAAATCAATTAATCACAAACATAAAGAAACTCATCGATACTAATACCAAAATAGTAGGAGACTTCAACACCACACTCACAGCAATGGAGAGATCATCTAATCAAAAACTCAACAAGGAAACAATGGCTTTGAATGACACACTGGACCAGATGGACTTAACAGATATGTTCAAGAACATTTCATACTAAAGTAGCAGAAGATACATTCTTCTCCAGTGCACATGGAATGTTCTGCAGAATAGACCACATACTGGGACACAAATCAGCTCTCAGCAAGTACAAAAAGATCGAGATCATACCGTGCATATTTTCAGACCACAATGCTATGAAACTCAAAATCAACCACACGAAAAAATTTGGAAAGGTAACAAATACTTGGAGATTGAAGAACATCCTATGAAAGAATGAAACGGCTAACCAAGAAGTTAAAGAGGAATTTAAAAAGTTCATGGAAGCCAATGAAAATGGTAATACCACAACCCAAAACCTCTGGGATGCAGCAAAGGCAGTCATAAGAAGGAAGTATATAGCAATCCAGGCCTTCCTAAAGAAGGAAGAAAGATCTCAGATACACAACCTAAACTTATGCCTTAAGGAAATGGAAAAAGAATAGCAAATAAAACCCAAAACCAGTAGAAGACAGGAAATAATAAAGATTAGAACAGAAATTAATGCTATTGCAACCAAAAAAAAACCCCACAAACAAAACAAAACAAAACAGTAGAACAGATCAATGAAACCAGAAGCTGGTTCTTTGAAAGAATTATCAAAATTGATAAACTACTAGCCAGTTTGATCAAAAAGAAAAAGGAAGGGACCCAAATAAATAAAATCAAGAATGAAAGAGGAGAGATCTCAATGAGCACAGCAGAAATAAAAACAATAATAAGAGAATATTATGAGCAATTATATGCCAATAAAATGGGTAATCTGGAAGAAATGGACAAATTCCTAGAAACATATACACTACCAAAACTGAAACAGGAAGAAATAGAAAATTTTAACAGACCCATAACCAGTAAAGAAATTGAATAAGCGTCTAAAATCTCCCAAAAAACAAGAGTCCAGGACAAGATGGCTTTCCAGGGGAATTTTACCAAACATTTAAGGAAGAGTTAACACCTATTCTCTTGAAGCTGTTCCAAAAAATAGAAATGGAAGGAAAACTTCCAAATTCTTTCTCTGAAGCCAGCATTACCTTGATTCCAAAACCAGACAGAGACCCCACTTAAAAGGAGAACTACAGACCAATTACCTTGATGAACATGGATGCAAAAATCCTCAACAAGATATTAGCCAACTGGATCCAAGAATACATTAAAAAAATTATTCACCACGACCAAGTGAGATTTATGCTTGGGATGCAGGGCTGGTTCAATATCCACAAAACAATTAACATGATTCATCACATCAATAAAAGAAAGGATAAGAACCATATAACCCTCTCGATAGATGCAGAGAAAGCATTGGACAAAATACAGCATCCTTTTTTGATAAAAACTCTCAAGAAACTAGGGATAGAAGGAACATACCTAGAGATCATAAAAGTCATATATGAATGACACAACAGTAATATCCTCAATGGGGAAAAACTGAGAGCTTTCCCCCTAAAGTCAGGAAGAAGACAGGGATGACCAGTCTCGCCACTGTTATTCAACATAGCATTGGAAGTCTTAGCTTCTGTAATCAGACAACACAAAGAAATAAAAGGCATCCAAATGGGCCAGGAGGAGGTCAAACTTTCACTCTTTGCAGATGACATGATACTCTATATGGAAAACCCTAAAGATTCCACAAAAAAAACTGCTAGAACTGATTCATGAATTCAGCAAAGTGGGAGGATATAAAATCAATGCACAGAAATTGGTTGCTATCCTATAAACCAACAATAAAGTAACAGAAAGAGAAATCAAGGAATATATCCCATTTACAATTGCAACAAAAGCCATAAAATACCTAGGAATAAATCTAACCAAAGAGGTGAAAAATCTACACTGAAAACTACAGAAAGCTTATGAAAGCAATTGAAGAAGACACAAAAAATGGAAAAAGATTCCATGCTCCTGGATCGGAAGAACAAATATTGTTAAAATGTCGATACTACCCAAAGCAATTACATATTCAATGCAATCCCTATCAAAGTAACACCAGCATTCTTCACAGAGCTAGAACAAATAATTCTAAAATTTGTATGGAACCAGAAAAGACCCCAAATAGCCAAAGCAATCTTGAAAAAGAAAACCAAAGCTGGAGGTATCACAATCCCGGACATCAAGCGATACTACAAAGCTGTAATCCTCACAACAGTATGGTACTGGAACAAGAACAGACACTCAGAGCAATGGAACAGAATACAGAACCCAGAAATGGACCCACAAACATATGGCCAACTAATCTTTGACAAAGCAGGGAACAATAGCCAATGGAATAAAGACAGTCTCTTCAGCAAGTGATGCTGGGAAAACTGGGCAGTGACATGCAGAAGAATGAACCTGGACCACTTTCTTATACCATACACAAAAATAAACTCAAAATGGATAAGAGACCTAAAAGTAAGACAGGAAGCCATCAAAATCCTTGAGGAGAAAGCAGGCAAAAACCTCTTTGACCTTGGCTGCAGCAACTTCTTACTCAACACATCTCCAGAGGCAAGGGAAACAAAAGCAAAAATGAACTATTGGGACCTCCCTCATCAAAATAAAAAGCTTCTGCACAGCAAAGGGAACAATCAGCAAAACTAAAAGGCAACTGACAGAATGGGAGAAGATATTTGCAATTGACATATCAGATAAAGAGTTAGTATACAAAATCTATAAAGAACGTATCAAACTCAACACCCGAAATTAAAAAAAAATCATCCAGTGAAGAAATGGGCAAAAGACATGAATAGACACTTCTCCAAAGAAGACATCCAGATGGCTAACAGACACATGAAAAAATGCTCAACATCACTCATCATCAGGGAAATACAAATCAAAACCACAATAAGAAAAAAAACTCACACCAGTCAGAATGGCGAAAATTAACACCTCAGGCAACAACAGATGTGGCGAGGATGCAGAGAAAGGAGAACTCTTTTACACTGCTGGTGGGAATGCAAACTGGTGCAGCCACTCTGGAAAATAGTATGGAGGTTCCTCAAAAAACTTAAAATAGAACTACCCTACCACCCAGCAATTTCACTACTAGTTATTTATCCAAGGGATACAGGTGTGCTGTTTTGAAGGGACACATGCACCCCAATGTTTATTGCAGCACTATCAACAATAGCCAAAGAATGGAAAGAGCCCAAATGTTCATTGATGGATGAATAGACAATGGAGTATTACTTGGCAATCAAAAAGAATGAAATCTTGCCATATGCAACTATGTGGATGGAACTAGAGGGCACTATGCTAAGTGAAATTAATCAGTCAGAGCAAGACAAATATCATATTACTTCACTCATATGAGGACTTTAAGAGACAAAACAGATGAACATAAGGGAAGGGAAACAAAAATATATAAAAACGGAAGGAGACAAAACAGAAGAGACTCATAAATATGAAGAACAAACTGAGGGTTACTGGAGGGGTTGTGGGAGGGGGGATGGACTAAATGGGCAAAGGGCACTAAGGAATCTACTCCTGAAATCATTGTTGCACCATATGTTAACTAATTTGGATGTAAATTTAAAAAAATAAAATATAAAATAAAATAAAATAAAATAAAATAAAATAAAATAAATAAAATAAAATAAAATAAAATAAAATAAAATTAAATTAAATAGAAGCCACCTAAAGGAAAACATATTTTTCTCGCCAAATCTGAAAACACATTTTCAGAATACCTCAAATGCCTCTTGAATCAAAACTGGAAGAGACTTTAAAACAATATGTAAGATAGCAGAAAAGGAGGCAAGAATGACCCTAAGTATTTTTGCTTTACAAATCATTTATCTAAATATCTTGTAGTAGGTTTGACTAATGTCACTTCCATTATTTTTTCATTCAAATAAAGTAAGAATGAGTAGACAAGTGAGTAAAAATATATGAAATGTAAATGGCTAAGGGTGTTGGTGAAAGCAGGAGATTCAGAATTTCAGGATATGTTCTTTTCCTAATGTAACTTTATGTTCTCTCATTTCTGAGTGAGCTATTGAGTTCATCTTGTAAGCCTCATCTACTTTCCTCATACTATTCTTAATTTCCTCTATGTACTTTGTCTCCCACTTCTTTTGCAATCCAGCTTGACTTCATTTTGCAAAATTAAAATCCAAATACAGGTTCCATCAATGATTATAGTTGTAAAGAGCAAACTAAAGTGTTCCTGTTAAAATTGTATATCATTTGTCCCCAATTCAAATGGAGGTACAAGGGAAGAAAATTTTGCATATCAAAACGAGAAAGAATGAGAAAAGATTTAATTAAACATCAATTAATTCATCCATGCAACAAACTTTTAAAAAAATATTTTAAGGGACCTCTACACCCAACATGGGAACTCACAACCCCGAGATCAAGAGTCACATGTTCTACCGACTGAGTCAGACAGGTTCCCCAACAAATATTTTTTGAGCATCAATTGTATACCAGATACTAAAGCTAAAAAAAACACATTGACTCAAGTTTGTCCTTATGGAGCTTAAATAGTGTTCAGAATATTAAAAATGCTGCACAGATATCTCCTCTGACTTCTGATAGTAATATTTTTTATCTAAATCACTGTGTTGCTCTTAAAAATTCTATGTAATCCCTCCATGGCTAATCAAAAATAGGAAATGAGACTTTCTTTCAAGAGTTCCAAACAATTGACTTGGTATATCTTCACTCCTCCCTGAAATGCTTATGCTTTAAACAACCTCTTTTTGTTTTTTTTTTTTGGGGGGGCTGTATTGTTTTGCTTTGTTTTACAGCTTAGCCTTCTGTAAGTATATGAGAGCCATAGCTTTGATCATTTATCCCCTTAAGGTTATACCTGCCTTCTCTAAAATTTGCTGAAAGAATGTGAAGTGGAATCACTTGGCCACACTCTCCAGGTGCCACACAATTACACGGATTCCTCTTCTTTTCCCTTGCAAGAGGTATTAAAGCTCATTTCCAAATAACTTGCTCTCATAGAAAACCAAGAACTTCCAATAGATATTATTGATCACAGAACTAATCTGGCACATGTTAACTGTCAGTTACTATTCTTTTTTTTATTTAAAAAAAATTTTTTTCAACGTTTATTTATTTTTTGGGGGACAGAGAGAGACAGAGTATGAACGGGGGAGAGGCAGAGAGAGAGGGAGACCCAGAATCGGAAACAGGCTCCAGGCTCCGAGCCATCAGCCCAGAGCCTGACGCGGGGCTCGAACTCACAGACCGCGAGATGGTGACCTGGCTGAAGTCGGACGCTTAACCGACTGCGCCACCCAGGCGCCCCTGTCAGTTACTAATTCTTAATGTAATCCTTCAAACTCTGGAATATAATGGTCCTGACCCTTTAAAACTTTAAGAGGTTTTTCAAAATGAAAATTGTACCTTCTCTTGATCAGGTATTTGTAAATATTTTCTTAATTTTATTTTTGTGTTCCTAGCCTACTTCTTCTATCAACATGTTCTTTCCTTTGTGTGTTTAAGACAGTAAATCTTTATAAATTTAAAAATATACTTTTTTGTTATATACAAAATAAAATAATATAAATAAATAAAATATTAAAATAAAAAAAATTAAAATAAATAAATAAAAAATATACTTTTTTGTTATATACAGTTTAACATATATAAAATAATTCATAATTTAATAATTTTTGAGGTTTCCCTTTTCATTTAACTTGATTTACATAGTTTAGATCAATATAATTTTATTGGCACTGCATTCAATTCACCGAAAAATTTAGGGGGAATTGACAAAATGCAATTGAGTATATATACACAGCAAGTTGATATGATTCATACTTTCACGAATTTATGACCTTTCAGAGATGTTTAATATTTTCTTGATAAAAATCTGCACTTTTCTCATTCATTTCATTCCTTAATATTTAAAATTATTGCTTGCTATTATGCTTGGGATTATTTAAACCAATATATTTTGGGGGCACCTGAGTGGCTCAGTTGGTTAAGTGTTTGACTTTGGTCCAGGTTATGATCTCATAGTTCATGAGTTTGAGCCCCGCGTTGAGCTCTGTGCTGACAGCTCAGAGCCTGGAGCCTGCTTCAGATTCTGTGTCTTCCTCTCTCTCTGCCCTTTTCCCACTCATGTACTCTCTGTCTCGCAAAAATAAATAAATGCTAAAAAAATTAAATCAATATATTTTAAATGAAATTTGTAAATATATATTACATCCTTTTGAGTTTATGTACATATTTTATAATTGGTGACTTTATTTAGCTAGTAAGCCATTTTTGTCTAGCATTTAATATTGAAACATTTAATACTATGATTGCAGTTAGAACAAATTTATTTATGTAGGAAGAAAAAGGTAGGGAAACTTACATGTGCTAGATTCTATCCTCAATCTTGAGATTCAACATTTTTGGATGCATCTGGATATTGGTTACATTTCATAAACTTTGCAAAATTGTGAGCTCTTTTTTCCTACATGTCCATAGAAGGTGTAAAGAATAGAGTTGGCTTTCCAATACAGTAGCCATTAGCCACATGTTCTTAAATTTTAGTTAATTGGAATCAGTTGCTCAATTATCTCACATCAGATACATTTAGGTTGTTCAAATCTTAAAGGTAAAAGTTATTTTGCAGGAGTTAGAAAATTTGAAAAAAAAATTCCCACAAACCGAGTGGTTAAAAATAACAGCAATTTGTTCCCTAATGGCTAGAAGTCCAAAATTGGTGGCTATTGGAAAGGATCTATTCCATGCATTTCTCTTAGCTTCTGATATCACTGGCAATCCTTGGCATTCCTTGGTTTATAGATGCATCACTCCAATCTCTGCCTCTGTTATCACATGACATTCTCCCCTTTGTCTCTGTCTCTATGTCTTCTTTCCTTACGAGGAGACATGTCATATTGGATTAAAATCTCATCCTACTCCAGTATGACCTCATCTTAACTGCAATGTCCCTATTTCCAAATGAAGTCACATTCTGAGGTTCTGGGAAGAATATAAATTTTGGAAATAAGACTATCTAATCCAGTACTGTACCCAACTATTCTCTACTGGAGGTGTGCTCTTTCAGTTGTGAAAGTGTTTCTCCAGTTATGAATAATCTGGCCACATTAATCCACCAGCCGATAGACCAGCTTCTGAAAATTGTTCATCTTAGGTTGCGTATGGTTCTGATTAGAGTGCTCTTTGCCTCTTCCTTGGGCAATACTTGCCTCAAATCCTTGCCCCTCATTTTACATTGGATTCCTTCAACTTCATGAGATCTCTTCACTGTGCTACTGTTGCAAGTCTAGTTTGGAAAGGTCCGCTCTTCATATATACATAACATATATTTCCTCTTCCACTTCTGATTTGGTTGCTTTGAAATTCTACTAATTCATGACAGTTAAAAGGGTCATTGATTTTAAATATGTGTATGTCTAACTAATGTCTTCTAATAGAGAAGGGCATTTGCCAGCTTACCTTTAGGTAAGTAAAGCTGGTCCTTCCACTGGGAAAGCCATCTTGTTTTTCTTGAATGAGGGATGGGTGAGCATGATAAAAAAAGAATAAGTCTCCTGTCTAACCACCTAAAGAATGAGATTATATCTTGGGAATTTTTTGGCTTGTCTTTGTCTGAGTTGGATTGGTTTCATATATTTGTTCCACTAGGCACTTACTTTAAGTGTCAGAAAAGGCCAAAGTGAAATTCTCCCCCAATGATTTTATAAATACTAATGACAATATAAGCACCTAAAAAAAAGATCAGATATTAATTTAAAGATGAAAGGTTAATTATGTGAAATACTCAGAGAATCCTAGTAAATGGTAAATAAATCAAGACAAATTACAAAGAATGGAGAATGGAGAAAATTAATACATAATTTTGGTAACTGAAGACAGATGAGTAAAAAATAACTAACTTATCAGAAGGGAGAAATTTGCCAGCAAGGAAAGCACTATGTTATTCAAAATCACTCAAAGGGGTATGGATTGGTGGCAAAAAGCTATCACTGAAGAGGGACTGGATGTGGGGTTGAAATAGGAGACTTGGTTGCAAGTTCATGTAAAAAGTCTTTAGAATTCCATATCTCCTCCACAGTAATGGCAGAAGATTGGAGAGATTAACAGAGGGTTTATGGATTGAAGGACATCAGGCCCATTGTAGCATGGCATATTATACTCATAAGAGGATGAGTATATAGTATTCTAGTATCATATCTAGAATGTTATCAGACTGGTTTATTATTCAAGATATGAGATTAGAAATTCCCTTCTCAAGGGGCGCCTGGGTGGCTCAGTCAGTTAAGCGTCTGACTTCAACTCAGGTCATGATCTCACAGTCTGTGGGTTCGGGCCCCATGTCAGGCTCTGTGCTGACAGCTCAGAGCCTGGAGGTGGCTTTGGATTCTGTTTCTCCTCCTCTCTCTGCCCCTCCCATGCTCATGCTCTGTCTCTCTGCCTCTCAATAATAAATAAACATTAAAAAAAATTAAGAAAAAAAATTCCCTTCTCAAAATCTAGCCATTGCAAGGAAAGATATTCACATTAGTGGTCACCAGTGAAACAGTCCAGTCAGATTAGCCAAAAATGAAGTTCACATTTGGTGCATTGCACCTGCACTCATAGTTTCCAAAAATGTTGTAGTCCTTCATTCTTAACACTGAGCAGTCAAGAATTGCAAGTTACCTAAGAAATAATCTGAAAGATAAAGACAGGAAAGAAGGAAGGAAGGAAGGAAGGAAGGAAGGAAGGAAGGAAGGAAGGAGTAGAGGAAGGAAGGAAACTCAAGAAAACTAAGAGAAAAGCTATTTTGTAGGAGGGAGAGAATTTGGAAAAAAACAGTAAAAATAAAATTATTATTATTCTTAGAATAATAAATGAAAATATATCATCCTTAAAATAAAATAAGACCAGCTGCTATAAAAAGTTTTGTGAGATCAAGCCTCAGCTCTCAGAAATTAAAGCATAGTAGCAAAAAATTTAAAAACTTAATAGAAAGATTGGAAGATAAACCTGTTGTCTTCCTGAAAATGGAGTAAAAATGTAAAAGGATGAAAAATTATTTACACGATGATTTGGACACTGAATTTCAACCCAGGTTTTACCAAAATAAAAATACTTTGGAGGTACATCAGTGAGAACATATATAACTAAATTAAAAAAAAAAGTTCTTGGTATCAAACATTAGGACTAATTTAATTAAAAACAAAAAGGACAATGTAAACAGTTGATATTTAAACCCTTATAACAATTATGGAGATCACACAATTAGCTTCGCAATATCCTGAAAGGGGTAATGGGAACTTGCTTGAGACTGAGGAAAAGAGGACTATGTCCATTTCTATCCCTAACCAGTAACAAATAAACTGCTTACCTCTTTGTCACTCAATTTCCTCATATTGGGTTATTGCTCTTTGAATCCCTCTAAAGTTTGAAAATCCTATGATTTGATACTAAATCTTCACTAAATGTGTAGAATGTGTGTACATACATATATAT
The DNA here is from genome assembly GCF_016509475.1 of Prionailurus bengalensis. Taxonomy (NCBI): domain Eukaryota; kingdom Metazoa; phylum Chordata; class Mammalia; order Carnivora; family Felidae; genus Prionailurus; species Prionailurus bengalensis. The sequence goes on from NC_057349.1 coordinate 84,333,248, forward strand.
ATTTTATGTATCTGCTTTTCCTCGCCACAGATAGACATGCTCATCATGGTACTGTCATTAGATTGCTTCTGAGTTCTTCAAACTGGACACTGTTTTCTAGTTTAACTACTTGCTTCTGGGTCTTGCCAATTCTGTCTTGTTTTAGGCCTGCTGTGCTGTTGCCAACTACTCAGTGGGACATCAAAGTGACAGTGAATTGGTAGAAAAGTTGATAAATGATATGGAGTGGGGACCACTTTGAAGTCCTGCAGAGTCACCAAAAATGCCACAGTGAAACCAAAACAATAAGAAGTAGGGGGCTTAGCATGAACAACCACACACACACACACACACACACACACACACACAAAATGGCCCTTAGCACATAGAAAACAGTTCCCAGGAAAAATATTAACAGGGAAAGGAGATGGTAGCATAAGAGAAAATATTAAAAATAATATAGAATATATAAATATTTTCATTTTATTCATATTTTATAAAATACCTAAGTTAGCCTCAGAGACTTTTCATTTAGGATTTTTCTGTTTCATTTAGGGCTGCTGTTTCAACAGGTCCACCTATAAATTGTGAGATTATAGGGCTGATAGAAACTCATTATATGGACTTTTATTCTGAACATTGTCCCCTCTGTTTCTTCATCTGTTTCATTTTTGAAAAGTACACTTGACTACTGAAGAAAGGGTCAGAAAAAGTAAAGGACACAGTGATGATATAGATCAATTTAGTGATATGTGAATCCACTTGATGTGAAATTCTCAAAAGTAGAAGTGAAAAAACGTGATCTACTCATAAGGAAACACCAAGAGTATCAGGTGCAAGTGTATTAGGCAACACACCCTGGTGGAAACAGACCTCATTAGGACAGCCTCTGCTTATTGGTTTTTTTTCCCCCACTCTAGGCTCCAGAATCAATGTTAGAATCAGGTAAGATCTAAAGTCTAAGTTTCAGATACATTTTACAGAGTCTGTAGGAATTCTTTACAGACTTTATGAGGACAACAAATTACTTTTGAAGAAAATTAAATGTTCACTTTAAAAACAAAACAACTTTGGCTTAAAAGGAAAAATATATACATATACAATAAAAACTTAATCAGCTGATAGCGAGCTAGCTGGCTAGCTTAAGGTATGTAATATAAACTAGGGAAGTAAAATATATATGGAGGTAAGGGGGCCACGATGGCAGAAGAGCATGGAAGTTCTCTGCTTCTCTCATCCCTGAAATGCAGCTGGATCAGCACCAAACCATTTTGCACACCTAGAAAATTGACCAGAAAATTAACACAACAATCTTCATAACGTGAGTCACAGAATTTGACAGGTACATGGCATGGAGATGTAAACCAGGGGAGAGAGAAGCTGCTGAGGGTAGAGAGCAGTATTTGTGGAGAGAAGACAGAGGAAGTGGGGGAGAGTACAGGAAAAACACTCCCCCTGAAAGTAGGTGGAGAGAAAGAGAAAGAGTAGCCCCACAAGTGACTGAACAAGAAAGGGAGAAAGGAGAGGATTCCAATACCATTAGAACTCTATAAGCAGGGGAAAGCAGAGTAGGAAATTCTGCAGCTCAATACCTGGAAGTGCTCTGGTGGGAAGGGAGAATCCTCAGAGGCAGTGAGGTCTGAGGGTTCTGAGGGCCATGTAGAGAAAAGTGGTTCCCCTTGTAGGAGGGCATTTGGTAGAGGCCGATGGCCTCCCCACAAGCAAAGGACCAGTGGACCCCAGAGAACAGCCACATTTCCTGGTATTGGAACAAGGCTCCAGGGTGTGGGTGGTGAAACCTGACAGCAGCTGTGTGTTGTGTTTTGCCATATTCTCAGAATCTCTGCTACCACGCAATCACACAAACTTTTTCTGGGGCAAGCAGACACCCAGCCAGAATTCCTGAACCTCTGCAACAGCGTTACCTCACAAATGTTCCCAGGGGCAAGCCAGCACCAGGTCATTGTCTGGAGAGACCCTCCCCCAGAGGGTCAGAGCAGGTCCAAGCTACAGGACTCTCAGAAGTGAGGAGTTTGGAAATATAGCTCCATATGAGATATAATTCAAGAGGGAAGTGCTGCCTGGTAGGTTGACAGCTTGGATGTGGACAGTGTAGAAGCAGGGAGTGGACAAAAGCTGGAGACAAAGGAGGGGTGCTTGATTGCTGGCCGGTGAGAGCACAGAGTTCTGATGCCAGAGACTGGGAACCTGAGTGACACCATTTTCACCTCTCCCACACATACACATACATGTGCACACATGCCACACCAATCCACCCCAGTAAGCTAAGCAGCACCACCTCGTGGAGAAAGGAGCCATTATACCAAGCCCCATCCAACTGTGCCAACCAAGCTCAGGCCTTAGAGGACCACAAGTCTCTCTGCCTGCTTAGTGTATGGACTATAAAGTGCTTCATAAAATTCTAGGGGAAACTGGATGTAACTTCATTCGGATTTCATTCTGTTTGCTGGTCCATCTATTCATTTCTTTTCTTTTTCTTTTCTTTTCATATTTTGGATACAGAAAGAGAAAAATTTATTTTCATTTTCTGATTTTTAAAAAAACATTTAAAATTTTTAGTATATTTTTTATTTTTTTGTTAATTTTTTACTGTATTTTACACTCTTGATTTCATTTTATTCTATTTTATTGTATACATTTTTTAAAATTTTAAATATTTTCTTTTTTTTCCTTTATTTTCTTTCCTTTTTTTCTCTATTCTATCAAGTTTCTTTCAACAATAAGACGAAAACACATCTAGGATCTAACTTCCTTTATTTATTTTTTTTGTGTTTTTTAAAAAGTTTTTAAAATTTATTTGCTTATTTTATTAATTTTTTTCCTCTAAAATGACAAAATGAAGGAATTCACCCCAAAAGAAAGGACAGTGGAAATGACAGCCAGAGACCTAATCAACACAGATATAAGCAAGATATCTGAACTAGAATTTAGAATCACGGTAATAAGAATACTAGCTGGGGTTAAAAAAAAACATATAATCCCTTTCTGCAGAGATAAAAGAAGTAAAATCTAGTCAGAATGAAATTAAAAATGCTATAACCGAGATGTAATTTTGAATGGATGCCATGGTGGCAAGGATGCGTGAAGTAGAGCAGTGAGTCAGCTTTATAGAATACAAAATTTTGGGAAATAATAAAGCAGGAAAAAAGAGGGAAACTAAGGCAAAGGAGCATGATATAAGAATTAGAGAACTCAGTGACTCACTAAAAAGGAATAACATCTGAATCAGGAATCCCAGAAAATGAAGAGAGAGAAAAAAGGTTAAGTTTACATGAGCAAATCATAGTGGAAAACTTTCCTAACCTGGGGAAAGACACAGACAATAAATCCAAAAAAGCACAGAGAACTCCCATTAGATTAAAAACAAACAAAACAAAACAAACAAACAAAACCAAAGCCAAAACAAACAAACAGATACCCAAGCATCAACAAGGCATATCACAGTCAAATTCACAAAATATACAGACAAAGAAAGAATTATGAAAGCAACAAGGGAAAAAAAGTCCTTAACTTATAAGGGAAGACAGATAAGGTTCACAGCAGACCTATCCACAGAAACTTGGCAGGCCAGAAAAGAGTGCCAGGATATATTCAACGTGCTGAATCAGAAAAATATGAAAATATGAAAAATATGAAAAATATGAAAAATAAAGAATTCTTTATCCAGCAAGGCTGTCATTCAAAATAGAAGGAGAGACAAAGTGTTTCCCAGACAAACAAAAACTAAAGAAGTCCGTGGCCACTAAATCAGCCCTGCAAGAAATTTTAAGGGGGACTCTCTGAGGGGAGAAAACATGAAACAAAACAAAAAATGACCAAAAGCAATAAAGATTAGAAAGGACCAGAGAATACCACCAGAAACTCCTACGCTACAGGCAGCACAATGGCAATAAATTCATATCTTTCAGTACTCACTCTAAATGTCAACAGACTAAACACTTCAGTCAAAAGACATAGGGTAAAAAAATGGATAAGAAAACAAGATCCATCTATATGCTGTTTATAAGAGACTCATTTTAGACCTAAAGATACCTTCAGATTGAAAATAAGGGGATAGAGAACCATCTATCACACTAATGCTCACCAAAAGAAAGCCAGAGTAGCCATACTTATATCAGACAATCTAGATTTTAAAATAAAGACTGTAACAAGACATGAAGAGGGCATTATATTATAATGAAGGGTCTATCCACCAAGAAAATCTAGCAATTGTGAACATTTATGCTCCCAATGTGGAACACTTAAATATATAAATCAATTAATCACAAGCATAAAGAAACTCATTGACAGTAATACCATAATAGTAGGGGACTTCAACACCCTACTTACAACAATGGACAGATCATCTAAGCATAAAATAAACAAGGAAACAATGGCTTTGAATGACAAACTATCAGATGGACTTAAAAGATATATTTAGAACATTTCATCCTAAAGCAGTGGAATACACATTCTTCTTGAGTGCACATGGAACATTCTCCAGAATAGACCATATACTGGGACACAAATCAGCCCTCAACAAGTACAAAAAGACTGAGGTCATACAGTGCATATTTTCAGACCACAATGCTATGAAACTTGAAATCAACCACAAGAAAAATTTGGAAAGACAACAAATACTTGGAGACTACAAAACATCCTACTAAAGAATGAATGGACTAACCAAGAAGTTAAAGAGGAATTTAAAAGGTACATGGAAGCCAATGAAAATAATAATGCCACAGTCCAAAATATCTAGGATGCAGCAAAGGCAGTCATAAGAGGGAAGTATATAGCAATCTAGGCCTTCCTAAAGAAAGAAGAAAGATCTCAGATACACAACCTAACCTTACACCTTAAAGAGCTGGAAAAATAATAGCAAATCAAATAAAACCAAAAACCAGGAGAAGACAAGAAATAATAATGATTAGAGCAGAAATCAATGCTATTGAAATTTAAAAAAAAAAGTAGAAGAGATCAATGAAACCAGGAGCTGGTTCTTTGAAAGAATTAGCAAAATTGCCAAACTCCTAGCCAGTTGAATCAAAAAGAAAAAGGAAAGGACCCAAATAAATAAAATCAAGAATGAAAGAGGAGAGATCACAACCAACACTGCAGAAATACAATGATAAGAAAATATTATGATTAATTATATGCCAATAAATAGAGCAATCTGGAATAAATGGAAAAATTCCTAGAAACATATACACTACCAAAACTGAAACAGGAAGAAATAGAAAATTTGAACAGACACATAACCAGTAAAGAAATCAAATTAGTAATCAAAACTGTCTCAAAACAAGAGATTTCAGGGCCAGATTGCTTTCCAGGGGAATTCTACTAAACATTTAAAGAAGAGTCAACACCTATTCTTTTGCAGCTGTTCCAAAAAATAGAAATGGAGGGAAATTTTCCAAACTCAGTCTATGAGGCCAGCATTACCTTGATTCCAAAACAAGAAAAAGGCCCCACTAAAAAGGAGAACTATAGACCAATTTCCCTCATGCACATAAATGCAAAAATTCTCGGGGCGCCTGGGTGGCGCAGTCGGTTAAGCGTCTGACTTCAGCCAGGTCACGATCTCGCGGTCCGTGAGTTCGAGCCCCGCGTCAGGCTCTGGGCTGATGGCTCAGAGCCTGGAGCCTGTTTCGGATTCTGTGTCTCCCTCTCTCTCTGCCCCTCCCCCATTCATGCTCTGTCTCTCGCTGTCCCAAAAATAAATAAACGTTGAAAAAAAATTAAAAAAAAAAAGGAAAAAAAAATGCAAAAATTCTCAATAAGATACTAGCCAACCAGATCCATCAATACATTAAAAGAATTATTCACCATAATCAAGTGGTATTTATAACTGAGATGCAGGGCTGGTTCAATATCCGCAAATCAATCAATGTGATACATCACATTAATAAAAGAAAGAATAAGAACCACATTATCCTCTCAAGAGATGCAGAGAAAGCATTTGAAAAAATACAGCATCCTTTTTTGATAAAAACCTTCAAGAAAGTAGGGATAGAAGGATCATATCTCAAGATCATAAAATTAATATATTAAAGACCCACTGCTAATATCATCCTCAATGGGAAAAAACTGAGAGAGTGAGAGCAGGGGGTGTCCACTCTCACCACTGTTATTTAACATAGTATTGAAAGTCCTAGCCTCAGCATTCAGACAACACAAAAAATAAAAGGCATCCAAATCAGCAAGGAAGAAGTCAAACTTTCACTCTTTGCAGACAACATAATAATCTATACAGAAAACCCAAAAGATTCCACCAAAAAACTACTACAACTAATTGATGAATTCAGCAAAGTTGTAGGATATAAAACCAATGCACAGAAATCGATTGCTTTTCTGTACACCAATAATTAAGCAGCAGAATGAAAAATCAAGGAATTGATCCCATTTATAATTGCACTAAAACCCATAAAATACCTAGGAATAAACCTAACCAAAGAAGTGAAATATATATACACTGAAAACTATAGAAATCTTATGAAAAAAATGACAACACACACAAAAAAATGGAAAATCATTCTATGCTCATGTATTAGAAGAACAAATACTGTTAAAATATTTATACTACCCAAAACAATCTACAATCAAAAAAATACCAGCATTCTTCACAGAGTTGGAATAAACAATCCTCTAATTTGTATAGAACCAAAAAAAAAAAAAATAGCCAAAACAGTCCTGAAAAAGAAAACCGAAGCTGGAGTATTCATGATTATGGACTTTAAGCTGTTTTACAAAGTTGTGATCATCAGGACAGTTGTGATCATCTGGCACAAAAAACAGGCACATAGATCAATGGAACAGGATAAAGAACCCAGAAATGGACCCACAAATGTATGGCCAACTAATCTTTGACAAAGCAGGAAAGAATATCCAATGGAATAAAGACAGTCTCTTCAGCAAGTGGTGCTGGGAAAACTGGACAGTGACAAGCAGAAAAATGAACCTGGACCACTTTCTTACACCATACACAAAAATAAACTCAAAATGGATGAAAGACCTCAATGTAATACAGGAAGCCATCAAAATCCTTGAGGAGAAAGCAGGCAAAAACCTCTTTGACCTTGGCCACAGCAACTTCTTACTCAACATGTCTCTGGAGGCAAGGAAAAAAAAAAAAGCAAAAATGAACTATTGGGACCTCATCAAATCCCTTTCATGGCAAAGAAAACAACCAACAAAACTAAAGGCAGCTGATAGAATGGGAGAAGATATTTGCAAATGACATATCAGATAAAGGGTTAGTGTCAAAATCTATAAAGAACATATCAAATTCAACACCCAAAAAATAAATAAGTAAGCGAAGAAATGGGCAAAAGACATGAATAGACACTTTTCCAAAGAAGACTCCAGATGGCTAACAGACATATGAAAAGATTGTCAACATCACTAATCACCTGGGAAATACAAATCAAAGCCACAAGATTCCACGTCACACCAGTCAGAATGGCAAACATTAACAACTCAGGCGACAACAGATATTGGTGAGGATGTGGAGAAAAGGGAACCCTTTTGCACTGTTGGTGGGAAGGCAAACTGGTGTGACTACTTTGGAAAACAGTGTGGAGGTTCCTCAAAAAATTAAATAGAATTACCCTACCACCCAGCAATAGCACTACTAGGAATTTATCCAAAGGATACAGAATTGCTGTTTTGAAGGGGCATATGTACTCCAATGTTTATAACAGTGCTATTGACAATAGCCAAAGTATGGAAAGAGACCAAATGTTCATCGAAAGATGAATGGATGAAGACCACCACATTGTCTTCACATATATATATTTTATATATATATATATATATATATATATATATATATATATATATATAATGTAGTATTACTCAGCAATCAAAAAGAATGAAATCTTGCCATCTGCAACAACATGGATGAAACTACATATATTATGCTAAGTGAAATTAGAGAAAGACAAATATATGACTTCACTCATATTTGGAATTTAAGATAAAAACAGACGAACATAAGGTAAGGGAAGCAAAAATAATATAAAAACGAAAGGGGACAAAATATAAGAGACTCTTAAATATAGAGAACAAACTGAGGGTTGTTGGAGGGGTTGTGGGTGGGGGATTGGCTACATGGGCAAGGGGCATTAAGGAGGACACATGCTGGGATGAGCATTGGGTATTATATGTAGGGGATGAATCACTGGATTCTACCCTGGAAATCATTAGTGCACTATATGCTAACTAACTTGGATGTAAATTTTAAAAAATTATATACATGTGCATATATAAATATAAATATAAACAATATAAATATAAATATAAACAATATAAATATAATGCATGGCACAGAATTAACTGTGAAGGCTGCTAGATCTAAAGTTGTGTGTGTGTGTGTGTGTGTGTGTGTGTATAATTTGTGTATATATATGTATGTGTGTGTGTGTGTGTGTGTGTGTGTGTGTATACATATACTGGCTGGCTCAAAAAAAAAAAGAATATGGATATATCTCTCTTGGGTAAGAGATTATGATCTATCTTAGCCACTATGGCTAAGGACTCTGTCCAGTTCTAGTGGCTCCTAGTGCCACATGTGTTCCAGAAAAGCCTACTACTCCGGATATACAGTTATTATTTTCCCTTACAATTTTCTCAAAGCATTGCCTGCCTTTATCTTTTAGAGATATCACTACCTTTTAAAGAATTTTTTTAAGTTTATTTGTTTATTTTGAGACAGAGACAGAGCACAAGCAGGGGAGGAGAGAGAGAGAGGGAGACACAGAATCTGAAGCAGGCTCCAGGCTCCAAGCTGTCAGCACAGAGCTTAACGCGGGGCTCGAATCCACAAACTGTGAGATCATGACCTGAGCTTAAGTCAGATGCTTAAGTAACTGAGTCACCCAGGGGCCTCTATCACTATCTTGTATAGGGTATATCCCAGCGTTCAAATCCAGATTCACATGACACCTAATTTCTCATATATATTGAATATAGATAAATTCAACATGTCAATTTGCTGTAACAATTCTCTAAGAATTCATTAAACACCAAAGTATTCATGAACATGGGTGGATACGGGTATACTAGAATCTGGTCTTTCACATGATTGGTTCACGCAGGCATCTGCTGGGATATCTCTCACTCCTCTTGGCAACATAACATTAGATCTAGCAGCCTTCACAGTTAATTCTGTGCCATGCATTGGCACACAGAAATCATTCTGTCCCTTCCAAGTCATGCTGGGGCAGAGGAATCACTCTAAAACTACTGGAGTCAATATATGCCCAAGCATATCAAAGAAGTGTTTCTACTCTCAGGTGTTGCTTCCTCTCTGTGGCATAAATCACATCAGAGAAGATCCGTATTCTCTGCTAGGGATGCAAGGCACAAGGCTTCCCTCTCAACTGACCCACTAACTATAAACTCTTATCACTTTTTCTCCCATCCCTGACATGTACTGTCATCTCTTGTCAAAGTTCCAGGTCCTTAAATACACTGGTTTCATAGCGCATTGCTTCTACCTTAAATTCTATCTGTATTGGAATCTCAACATTTCCATGAAAGCAAGGGTTTATTAGGTAGCTTCAGGCTCATGGCAGGTAACATAAGTGAATCTAGTAGATATAAGATGATAAAGATAACTGATATTGTGCCTCAGCGCTGGAAAGACAAAGACATGGGCAGGGACCAAGGCCAATGGGAGAGAGCATATGTCCCAGACAAAGCAGACAGCTGATAATCAGATTCTTCCTCAGGTTCCATGTTGGAATATTGCCCCTCTTGCAAGATCTGAATCTTCTAGAGAATTCAGAAACCTAGATATAAATATTAAATCTTCTGGTTCAAATGTTGGCTACCATTTCTAGATTAAAACAATGTGTGGGCCAACATTGCACTAACCAATAAAACATTTCTCCAGGTAAGATTTGGCCTGACGACTGCTTTGAGACCTCTGCTTTCAATGCTTTGCACCTTTAGAAACTGAAGCCAGGAAGGTTCCTTAGCTTCTACTTTCTATGGTGACGGATTTCCTCCCTTGTAGTAATGAGCTGAGAATGGCCTAGTTGTTTAAGAGGAGGAAAGGAGGGAAATGCTGGGTTAAAAAAAAAATACAAAAGCAAGTTAATAATTCAGTAAAATCACACCAATGTATCTAAATTTTTAAAATTTTGAGGGGTGCCTGGGTGGCTCAGTTGGTTAAGAGTTGGATAACTCTTGATTTAAGGCTCAAGTCATGACCTCACAGTTTCTGAGTTTGAGTACTGCAGTGGGTTCTGTGCTGATGGTGGGGAACCTGCATGGGATTCTCTCTATACCCCTCTCTCTGCCCCTCCACCACTCTCACTATCTCGATCAAAATAAATGTTTAAATTTTTAAAATTTTGAAATAACATGAATATGTACAATATATGTGGTAGATGAGGTCTTAAAACCTAGAAATCAAATATATTGGGGTAGTTTTAATACTCCAATTTGTGAGTTGATGATTTGTTAATAACTTATGAAAATACTTAAGAGTTTCTTCAGTTTGAAAAGGACACAAAACCAAAACAATAATTTTGAATGATAGACAATAATAAACCAAAATAATTAGTGATAATGTCACAGGGGAGTATTGTAATAGTTTACATCCTTGATTATCATTACCAGAATAACTTCCAGACTGTTTTCTGAGAGAGGAAACGATGCTTAAATGTGGCAGATGACTGGTTAATACTTGGTCAGGACCTAGTTGGGTACATAGCAAGTTTCAATTCTCTTCAATTCTCTTCTCTTACAGCTATCTGAGAGAGAGAATTTGATAATTTGCTAATTCCATTGCTTGTCCTTTAAAGTGTCTTCCTAAAGTAGTTAGTAAAAAAAAAATTGCGGGAAATGCAGGTACTCATATGCCAGGCATAGGATATTTATTTATGTGATACATTTCCTTCAGTTAGTTTGGTCCAAGAAATTATCTAAGAATGAATTCTTTTCTTAACAGGGAATAGGGATTACTTTATTCTTTAGCACATACAAAGTCTACAGCTTAAAAATTAATGTCCATTTTCCCCAATTATCATTAGTTTTCCTAGATTGTCTGATTTTTGCCATTGTCTCTTCATCAGAATAGAAAATTCCTCTCTATTCCTAATTTACTGCGAGTTATCATCATGAATTGGTGTTGGATTTTGTTAAATGATTTTTCTGCATATATTGATATGATTATGTGATTTTTCTTTTTTAGTGTGTTGATGTGATGGATTAAATTAATTTATTTTTTTGAATGTTGAACCAGCTTTGTATACCTAGGATAAACCCCACTTGGTTGTGGTGCATAATTTTTAAATACTTTTTTTGCAATTGATTTACTAATATTTTATTGAATATTTTTGCATGTGTGTTCATGAAATATATTGGTCTTTAGGTTTTTTTTTCCCCTTTTAATATCTTTGTCTAGTTTTAGTAGTAGGGGAATGATGGCTTCATAAATAGAGTCAGGAAGTATTCCTTCTGCTTCCATCTTCTGAAAGAGATTAGAGAATTGGGATAATACCTTCCTTAAATACTCGGTGGAATTCATCAGTGAACCCATCTGGGCCTGGTGCTTTCTGTTTGGGAAGTATTAAAATTAATGACTCAATTTCTTTATACATATAGGCCCATTTAGGCTATTTCTTGTGTGTGTGAATACTGGTTGATATGTTTTCCAAGAAATTAGTCCATTTCAGCTAGGTTATTAAATTTGTGGCATTGAGCTGCTCATAGTATTCTTTCATTATACTTTTAATTTCCATGGGATTTGTAGTGATGTCCCTTCTTTCACTACTGATATTAGTAATTTGTGTCCTCTCACTCTCCTCTCTCTTTTGTTCTCTTAGTTGGTCTGGATAGAGGATTATTGGTTTTGTCTTTCTAAGAACTGGCTTTGGTTTTGTTGATTTTCTCTATTGATTTCCTCCTTTCAATTTTATTTATTTATTCTCTAATTCTTTTTTTTCTTCTGCTTAATTTGGACTTAATTTTCTTTTCTTTTTCTAGTTTCCTAAGGTTTCCACCTTGGACTATTGATCTTAAATCTTTCTTCTTTGCCATCATCCCTTTCCTTTTAAATATCTGATAATAATTTTGACATTTCCTCTCTTAATCTAAATATATACATATATATGTATATATATATACAAATTGGATTTATATTTAATAATTAAATATTTAAATTCCACATCATCCATATTTGCTATATTATAGAATTTGTATTATTACATTGAATGAAGTCCAAAATTTGGCAGGTACAGATTTTATTAACAACAGTAACTCTGAAGGACCAACAAACAGGACTGCAATTGCCATTTGAGTGTTTAAGCAACAAAGCAAAGAGCCCTTTCTCTCCCTAACCAAAAAAACAATAACAGTGAGTTAATTATGCATGAAGTCATTGCATCTGCACTTAATTGTGGATGCAAGAGGGAAAATTAGTAGAACTGTTTTTGAATTAGCTTTACATAAGTACTTTACTTTCATTGTTGTTATTTGCCTTCAATTATTAAGTTGTAAATACAGCCTGTCTCATATATAAAGAGCTTTTATGCATGTATATTGGTAAGTGATACATACACCCATCACTCATTGATGGACTTTTTGAGATGATTCCTGCTCAACTTGATCACTGGCTAGGTGATTTTCATCTAGAATCTAGGCATAAAATCATTTAATGGACTTTTTTTAATGCACTTTTTAACCTCTATGAGGAGAAATTATTTAATATTAACTTGATTGTATTATACTGTTTCATTTCTTTTCCAGATTTCTTACTGCAATGTATAAAAGATACTGGTGTTTTTCCTCCATCCCTCCCTTCTTTCTTTTCTATTTATTTATTTTTTTCTTTTGGTGTCTTTGCATGGTTTGATATCAGAATAATACTGGCTTCATAGAATAAGGTGAAAAGTATTTTCTTCTCTTCTATTTTGTAAAAGTGTTTGTGAAGAAATGGTATTAATTTTTCTTTAATTGTTTAGGAGATTTCACTAGTGAATCCATCAGGCATATAGTTTTCATTGTAGAAAGTTTTTTTTTTTTTTAACTAATTCAATCACTTCATGTTTTATAGGTCTATTCGGATTTTCTATTTCTTCTTGAATGAGTCTCCTAATTTGTGTCTTTCCAGTAATTTGTCCATTTTACCTAGGTTATTTAATATGTTGGCTTTGGTTGTTAATAATACCCTTTTATTATCTTATTTATTTCTACAGTTTCAACAGTGATATCCCCAATATTATTTACTGGTTAGTAATTTGAATCTTCTCTCTTTTTTTCTTGGTCAGTATAGTTTAAGTTTTTAAAATTTTGTTGATCTTTGAAAAGAAACAAGATTGGGTTTTATTAATTTTCTATGTTTGTTACTGTCTATGCCATTTATTTCCTCTTTAATATTTATCAATTCCTTCCTTACGCAGTCTTTGGGCTTCTTTGTCTAGTTTCTTAAGGCCTCAGGTTAGGTTATTGATTTGAGATCTCCCTTCTTTTTTAATATAGGCATTTAGGATCATACATTTCTCCATAAACACTGCTTTAGTTCCATCTCATAAGTTTTGGTAGGTTTTATTTTCATTTTCATTCATCTTAAAGTGTTTTCTATTTTCACTTATTATTTAGGAGTATGTTGTTCAACTTCCATATATTTGTGAATTCCCCATTTTTCCTTCTACTATTATATATAATTTACTTCAATTTTTATTTGAGAACATAATTTATATGATTTAAATCCTCTTAAGTGTATTCAAGTTTTTTTGATGGCCTGATATATGGTCTATTCCAGAGAAAGTTCCAGGTACAGTTGGGAAGAATATGTATTGTGCTTATCTTGGGTGTAATGTTCTGTAAAATGTGGTTTTAGTTTGTTAATAGTGTTATTCAAATCCTTTATTTCCTTGATGCCTTTACTGCCTAGATGACCTAAACATTATTTAAAGTAAAGTATTAAGGTCTCAAATTATTTAATTTTTGCAGGAGTTTTAAACTTTATTATATTTTATTGAAGTATACTCAAACTATTATTTTGAATTATCACTTTGTTCCTTCAATTCTATCAGTTTTTGCCTCTTGTATTTTGGGGCTCAGTTGCTAGGAATATATGTATTTAAAATTGTTATAATTTCTGGATGGGGTGATATTTTTATCATTATAAAAATTCCTCCTTTGTTCCTAGTAACATTTTTTTTTTGTCTTAAAATCTATTTTGTCTGATACTATCCTAGCCACTCCAACTATTTAATTAATGTTTGCTTGGTATATCTCCCTTACATCCTTTTACCTGCTGTTCCTTATGCTATATTTTGAGTATTTTTATCAGTGGCTGTCTTAGCAACTACAATTAATATCTTAATTTAAGCAATCTGGTTTTTATTAATACTAACTTAAATTTAATACTATACAAAGACTTTGCTCCAATAGAGGTCCTCCTCCATCCTTTCTGCTGTTATTATACCCAAATTATATTTTCATTATTTATAAACCTATTATTGCTTTATGCACATGTCCTTTAATTCTGATAGGAGAAGAAAAGAATTATAAACAAAAAATAGTTTAATGCTATATATTATATCTACATGTGTAGTTAATTTTACTGGTGCCCTTTATTTCTTTGTGTGTATTCGAGTCTTGTGCCCTTTCATTTCAGCCTGAGGACTTCCTTTAGTATTTCTTATAAAGCAAGTGCTACTTAGCAATAAATTCTCTCATTTAAAACAACATAAAAATATCTTAATATTTTTATTTTTGAAGTATGGTTTTGATGGATATGGAATTATTGCAGAAAGTTTCTTTTTGAATTCAACACTTTGAATATGTCATCCTATTGCCTCTCGGACCCCAGAATTTTTGATGAAAATTTAGCTATTAATCTTTTTTTAGACTCTTGGTATATGATGAGCCATTTTTCTTTTTCTGCTTTCAAGATATTTTTCTTTGTTTTTGTTTTCCAAATTTTAATTATGAAATTTTAATTATGAAAGAGTTGTGGATCTCTTTGAAAATAGCTTACTTTGAGCTCATTGTACTTCTTGGATTTATAGATTAATTTTTAAAATTAAATTTGGAAGTTTGGGGCCCTTATTTCTTCATATATTCTTTCTGTCACTTTTACTTTCTCTTCTACTTTTGAATTTGCATTATGCATATGTTGTGCTTTTTAGTATCTCACAGATCTCTGATTCTCTGTTAATTTACTTCATTTTTCTTTTTGTTCTTAAGATTAGATCATCTCAAAAAAGATTAGGTCATCTCATTTGACATATTTTCAGGTTTGCTTATTCTTTTTTCTGCCACCACAAATCTGCTGTTGAGGTCTTACAGTAAAATTTTCTTTTCGGTTATTATAACTTTAAACTCCAGAATTTCTATTTGCTTTTTTTCCCTCTTTAATTTCAACTCTTATCTATATTCTTTATTTAGTAAAATATTGTATTCTATTTTCTTTTTAATTCCTTACACATGGTTTATTTTATTTTTGAACATGCATATATAATAGCTGATTTATATGCATATACATATACATATATAATAGCCTTTGCCTAGTAAATCCATCATCAAGACACCAACAAGGACAGATTGTATTTATTGCCTTTTTCTTGTGTATGGGCCACATTTTCCTGTCTTTGTGTGAAATAATATAAATATAAATATAAAAAGTATGTATTTGAAAAATTGACCTTTTAAATTATATAGTGTACTCATTTTAATTCCTCTCCCTCCCCAGGGTTTATTATTATTGCTGTTTGTTATTACTGTTGCTATTGCTGATTTTTTAGTGTTTTTCCTGTACTAATTCTGTAAAGTCTGAATTTTTGTCTTGTATAGTCACTTAAGTCTCTGCTTATTTAGCTTCATGATCAGAGAATGACTGAACAGAGACTTCTTTAAATGCCTAGCACATTAGCTCTTCCATTCTTGGCTAAGAAGCTCTTTGTCTATGCTGGAGTAGGTTTGCATTGCTCTAGAACTTTACAAATTTACCTTAGCCTTCACTTCCTGCCTATTCAGAGCTTCAAGGTCAGCCAGACTTGAGAGACTAGATGTCCTCAGGTTTTTCTTGGTGATTAGCACCGTCCTGCACATATGCATGTCCCTCTAGATTTCTAAGAATTTTTCAGATCTTTTCAAAGCTTCTTGTGGACTTCCCTTTTCCCAGATTTTCCTTAAGTTTGTTGATCGTCTCTTGTTGACTCCAGATGATATCACCACCTCAGGTAATCATTTGTTAAATAATTGTCACTTATTTTTTAAACAAACGTAAGAGGATAGAATTTTCCCACTGAATGAGCTCTGAACCAGGTCAAACAAAGATAAGCTTTTGCATGAGGCATTTCTAGCAAACTGCCAGACAGATCAAATAATGAAAATTCTCTGGGATGAAGGTTTTTAGGGATCTCCAATCCCATTCTTTCCCTCCCCCACCCAGTGGATGCTAGGCTCTTAGTTTTCACTGTGACCATGGTTGTGAGGCTGCTCATTCTCTATGCTCGTGAGGAAGGGATGGAAAGAGGGCTCATTATTCTTACTGAGATTCAGTCATTTTTCTTGAATAAATTCCTCAAACTGCTTAAATGTCTTTAATTTCCAGAGTTCTGAAAAAGCTAATTTAGACATCTCCTCCTGTGCCTTCACTGTTTTTTATACAGAAGTAGATTTTCAGAGGTCCTTACTCCATCCTCTGGAAGTGCTTATCTTTGGTGATATTAATTTTGATCATTTGGATAATATGATATCTGTGAGGCTTTTATATTTCAAATTTATTTGTTTTTGTTGTAATTAATTATTTAGAGAGGTACTTTGGGTCTAGGAAGTTATCCTGTTTCTAACTGAAATTTCAATTTATTCGTGCATTTATGGATTCCTATTTTATTCAAAAAATATAATCTTTTACTGTCATTATCTATTTCAATAATTGAGTCATCCCTAAGTTGCCTGACTGAAACCATCCTAAGTAGACTTTTGCCTTTTGGCATGTCCTCATCATTTTCCGAGAGCTTCTTCACTTCTATACAAACAGATATTCCAGATCATCTTTTATTTTCCTTGCCTAACCCTGAACAAACTATTTCTCTAGGGTACTCTGATTCTTAAGACCTGAGCACTAGGTGTGCCTATTTTTACAGGAGCATCATTATTCCTAAGCCCTTGCAGCTGACAGAGTTAAGGAATATGTGTGTGTGTATTTGTGTGTGTTTTTGTATGTGCATGTACATATAACCATGCATGTACAAATATATGTATACATGTATGTGTATCATGTTTTCATATTTACTCATTCTATAAATAGCTATATTTATTGAAAACGTTGACTTTATGCCAATAACTCTAATTCCATTAACACACAAAAAGCTTTATTTTAATTTTCCTCCTTCTTATATATAGCCTCCATATCCCATAACTACCCTTATCATCAATACATTTACTTATTTAAACAAATCTTCTTTTATATAACCAACCTTCTATTGTTTTTGCCTCCAAGCCATGTCTTTTCTTCAACATCTCCTTTGCTTAACTTTAGCTCATACACCTCTGCCAGACCACACTCTCACCCTCACCACAGGGGTGTTCTCCTTTCCATTCAGGTTCCAACACCCTGAGCTATGACGCTGTCCCTACAAACACCCTCTTCATGTGCACTGACTCTGAAACCTCAGAGCTGACGTCTGAATTTCTGATGCCCCATGCTACACTGAATCTCATCTCCTCTGAGGATGTCTTGAGGCACTGGCACTCCGTAGATGGCCAACACCCACACAGAAGCCTTCTTCACCCTGCCTGTGTTCTGACACAGGATACCTGGCTGCCTTCAGTAAGAAAACCCTGCTTATACAACTCAAGTCCCCAGTATCCTGAGCCAGGCCACCCTTTTGTGTTTGTGGCCTGTTTTCTTAGGTTGAATCCCTTACATGCAGCCACCAAGATTAAGCACTCCCTGTGCTGAGTGCTGCCTGGCACAACCCTGCATGAAGGCTGTCAGAATCAATTGATCAGAAAGTGAAAGCAAGGGGAAAGGAAAAGTAAGAAAGCATTTGGAAATTTTATGACATATTTTTATGAAATTCACCTTAAATTTCAAAGCTGCACATCTGTAATTTGTCTAGTAAAAAGGAATACATTTACACTTTTCGTACCCTGCCTTTTAAAATAGTGTAGTTTTTTTTTTTAATTCTAAAATCTTTGACCAAATGCTACATTTTGTCTGTAACATACATTTCTTAGCTTGAAGCAGTTACTAAGGAATGATTGTTAACAAGGCCAGTGACTTCAGATTTTCTAATTGAATTTATAGAGATATATTCTTGTATAATTCAATGACTTAAATTCAGAGATTCCCAATAAGCGAGTATGAGAACTGCTCCCATATACTACCCAAATACCTTTAGATTCTCACTGGTTTAAAATATAAAAGCAAGTAACTTATAAATCGATTTTACAGCCTTTTAAACTACTCACAATTAAAGAAAACTTTGAAACAAAATAATTTGCAGTAATACACAAATGTATTCTACATAGAATTGAAATATTCATAGATAAGTATATTGTATTAGATAGTATGTGTATGTATCAATCATACAATCAGTCATATGTTAATCTGTTTTAAGTATCTGCATGTTCTGTGAATGTATATATATATATATATATATATGTATATATAAATACACACAGTTAATGCCTGTGTTATCATGAATGTGTTTTTCACTCTTCTTAGATTAAGAATTGAGGTTTGAAAGCTTGTTGCTTTTACTTGGGAGAACAAACAGTCATTGTTTACTTTTATTTTCAGAGCTATCTTGTAAAAATAAAATAAAATAGAAAAGAAAAATCAGTCTTCACAATGAGATAAATCCTAACTTCAAACTTATGTCCAGAGAGAAATTAAGAAAATAAAATGAAAACCCACTAACACAGTTCCCATTATTCACTGAATTTACTTTTACCTGATCAAGGCAAGGAATGCTGAGGTTTAAATAATGAATATATCATGGCATCATCATTCTTTAAAACACACACACACACACACAAAAGGAAGGGGCAGCGAGAAAATGCATTGTCAATTATTGATAATTATCGTGTTAACCTATGAATGTTTCATTGTGAGCGAAGATAGTTTAAAACTCCATTCTCTAGATTTGGGGGGAAGAGAATATTGAGATAATGGATTATTCCCTATATTTGTATCCAAATAAACCTTTTAGAATTTGAAAAGGTAAGTTCAGAAGCAAACATGAGGAATTGTATTCCAAAAGCCATAATTGCAGCAAAATCAATTAGACAATTTTTCTTGATCGCATTTGAAGCTTTGACATCACACATTCCGTTTATTTGCTTCTGGCCTAATAATCCTCTGCATGCTGGGAAAAATCTTTGTTCTCTGATAGAAGTAATAAAGCTGTCTGCACGATTCCCTCTTGTGAGACATGGAGTGTTCCTATTTTATTTAATCTATTGGTGTGCAGCCTTTTCAAAGTAAATACTTCACACACACTGAACAGAGAAAGACATGCAAGGGGGCTGGCCCGAGAAGTGTAAAAATTAAAAAGTGCCCTGTGAAGAAATAATGATGGCTCTCTAAAAAATTAAATAAATAGGAATCTCAGGTCAAGCGGGCCTTGACTCTCGTTGCTGCTGGAGTGTGCAGTGCTTCATATTCTCCCAACCCCCCTGTTCCATTCAGTTGTTCCTGTTGAATAGAAAGCATCGAGAAAATGAAGAGATCTAAATGCCAGCAGGAGACGAGCTGCATTCTTCTAGGCATGTCCTGAGCCTAGTCACCCAGAACAACTTGTGATCCCTGGACAAAGCCGTTCACAGCAGGTGGCCATATCAAGAAATTTTCCTCCTGGAATTAGATATTATCCCAGGAATCACTACTGAGTCAAACATAATGCCCCATCCTGCTGGGTCAAGTAGGATTCCATTTCAATTTCTTTACACGACGACGCGTTTCATCTTGTCTGCGTACAATGACAGTGCTCAGGCATGAAATAAATTGAAGTGCCTGAAAGGCAGAATTATCCCTTGAACCTGCAGCATTCCCAACCCCAAAAACATACATTGTCAAGTGAGTTCCAGATAAGCAGGATCTTCAGCAAGTGTTTGTGCTGGTTGGCTTCCTTTAATCATACTCCCTTTTGTAAAACGGATTTTTGAGGGGAAAGATAAATCATTGCTGAAGAAAAAAAAAAAGGTCATTTAAAAAAGGCTTAAGAGGTTCATTTTGTGTGGCTTTCCAAGGTGAAACAGGTAATTCAGAGTAGTGAAGTCTTTTGTGATCAACTTAATGCATCCTTCATATTATGAAGAAAAAACTATTGAAATGAGACTGAATAAAGTTCTTTACAGCAAGGTTCCTACAGATAGAAAGGGATTTCTTGTTTGCTAGGATACTATCCAAACTCTAGCAAATAAAAGTTTAGGTTGAGAAGCAGGTTTTTTTTCTAACTTGTCTTCAGAAAATGTAGCAGTTCTCCAGGATGTCTGGCAGACATAGTTCAAACCTTTATCAATAACAGGCTTTCACCTCCAGACCATCAAGCTAGCTTCAGCGTGACTGTGTGGCCAAAGGACACTTTTTTCCAACATCAGGTTATATTCCAGCCCTTTAGATATACAGACATATAAGAAATCGCCTCTTATTTTGGCTTTATGAGATGAAAGAGCTTTCTTTAGCAGTCAAATGTTTTTAATCTTAAAGTATATTCTTTCTGCCTGTGAGAATAGGTTTTTGAAGATATTTTGGGAGGTATTGGCACAGAAATTAGAGGTATCCTAAATGTTAATAATTATGAACAAGTTAAAAAATGTCATCCAAAAATCACTACCAGAAAAAGGAAAAAAATTCAAATGTATACAAGAGCTTGGGATTTAATTTATATTTCCTATAAAATTATTCTATTAGTTTTGCTGTCTTTGATTTAAATGTTCATTTTTAAGTGACTTGGATGGTTCTTTAGAATGCAAAAATAACTGTACATTTCAAGTTTTTACACACTTTTAGAACTCTGTTATTGCTATTTTAATCTATGTAAATGGGTATTCAACAGTGATCCCAACATTTGCTCTCTTACAAATTGTATAGATTATTTGGTTGTGTATATTGTGGCATGAATTGTTTTAATCCTGCAAATTAACTATAGCTAGAAAAAAAAATCAAGCAGTTGTAAATGCAGATATTTGTTCACTAACCACACAGAATTTAATCTGAATGGTCTAGGAAATCAAGAAAAAGAGAGACAGTTGTTACATGATATTTACTTGGAATGGTCAATTTAAAAACAATCCCATTTAGAAAAGGAAAGCACTATGCTCTTGGAAATCACGTTAAAAATACAAATCAATTACTGGGTATTTTAAATATGTGTGTTGTTTACGAACTTCAGTGCTTTTTCATTATTACTTTATTCCATTAATTTTGAAAAGACCCACTGAAGTTTAGATTTGAGACTATGAGAAGATTTATAGTTTTCCTAAGCATGTCTAGATACCTACTACTTTGAAGAAAGACAATACATGCTAATAATAATTTTTTTCTCCAAATTCTTATAGCATTTCTTTATTCATATCAATATCTATATTTCTTTGATATTTTTATGTTTTTCCTATATAAATACACTGAAGTTATAACTCATGTTATATAGTTTTATATGCTTCATCGCAGTTAGTGCAATGTTTTGTCTAGTTGGTCATAAATGCCTGTATTGATGCAATGAAAAGTAAATGTTCCATTTTTTAAAAATACAATGAAGAAATAAAATTAAACATTCTTCTTAAAAAAATCCACATTTCAAATCAATTTACAAAAAGTAAATACTTGATGACTATTTATTTGCCTTATAACATTATTTTCACTTTGAAATGGATATTTGTCATTTTTAAAATTAACTATCAATATCTTAAATCTAGGAAAAATTTATCTAAATTTTGAATTCTAAATTCAAAATTCAATTTCAGAATTTTAAAATTTTAGAATTGTAATATTCTAATAACAATTATTATTGTAGAAGAAATTTCTCACATAGATTCTTCATTAATATATATTATGGTTCCTTGTAAAGCATTTCCAGGGGTAACTTTAAAGTACTGAGAACTTTTTTTTCTCCAAGTTTCATGTTTTTGTTCAAAACGATTCCTTACAAATATTTGTCATGAGCTTTGCCTGAATGTTCTTATTCAGCCATGTATGTGTCTTCAAAGGAAGATGCTTTTTTCCCCTCCACTTTTATAATCTGTAAGAAGAAACAATATTTTCTGCTCTAAAAGGAGTTTCTCTACGATGTTGGCCAGTGGCAAAGATGAGGTGATAATAGAAATTTTAACTTCTGCTTTTTAGTTTTTACATGTAAAATCATTAAGGTTTAAGGAAAGGAATTTTTGTTTCAACAATCTATATAAACAGTGGAAAGTTTTTGCATTCAGGGTTCTGTGCAAAGATGTTAGAAAAACAAACGCATCAAACAGGCTGGGCTGGGATATGGTGCAGTAACAATTAACCACCATATCCCATCCACTTAAACCGCCATCTCACTTGCTCCACGTGACCTTATGTGGCATCGGGGTTCTCTGCACAGTGAAGTGTTTGGAAGCTCAGGCCGAGGAAACAGTGATCATCTCTAATGTTACTCGTCACCACACCAGAAGGAAACGGAGAATGTGGCAAATTGCACATGAGTTGTGAAAACTATTATGTGGAAGTGACACAAGTCACTTCCACTTAGACTTCACTGGCCAAAGCAAGCCATTTGGCCACAAGTAACTACAAGAGGATAAAGAAGTGTAATCCTATCATGTGCCTACAAGAGAGAAGAAGCAGAGTTCCTAGTGAGCAGAATTAATGGTTGTGTAAGCAGTTTTTCCCATCAGTCTTCTCCTTCTCCTTCTCCTTCTTCTTCTTCTTCTTCTCCTTCTCCTTCTTCTTCTTCTTCTACTTTACTTCCTCTAAGGTTTTAAACCTCTCCTAGGTCTTTGACTTTAAGAATCATTCAGGATGTATTCATTTAAAGCCTCCTATTTAAAACTGCCAGGTTCTCCGTGTGAAAATATCACAGTTTCCTTACTCCTAGCTGGACTCTTCTCAAAACACTTTTTGTTTGATTACACTGGTGATAAGTTTCTGCATATTTTTAGTTGTATATCCCACTGATTAGGGTCACCACTGCATTCAATATTTTTCTTATTATTAACATCACTATCTTAGTTATTAACAAGAGTATCTTAATTAATTAATAAAAACACCTGTGGGCACTTTAAGACAGTGAAGCATTGTACTGAACATAAAGGCCCATAGTTCACTTAAACACAGGCATTGCCCAACTGCCATCCAGGGTCAAGGATAAAAGGGGTGGAGGAACAGCCAGGTCCAGAGATGCATTCTAGTAATAAATTCTGTGTCCCCCACAGCTTTGTGTCCTGAAGATTATTTCTCTTATAGCATCTGTTCTCAAAACACTGCAGACCCACCATGGGAGAGATAGTATCTGCCCCCAGGGACAAGAGAAAACATGTTTTTAGAAGAAGAAGAAAGGACTGTTTGTTTTGGATGGTGTTTTAGAGATGTGAAGGAAGAAACAGGATTTGGAATACACAGAATGTGGAATGAGAAATGGTGTGGCTGTGAACCACATGTCTAAGAGACAAAAAGATGATATTGATCTAATGATGGTAAGAAAAACAAGACTGACAGAACACAGAGGACTTGTGATAATTTCTGGTCTTGAAGTAGGTTAATGATTTCCCAGTGCAAAATATGAACACTTAATTTAGTTTAAGGTATGAAATCTAGAGCACTTAACCTTGGCCAAAGAGTGGAATCACAAACCCTTAATTATAAAAATAAAAAAAGATAAAAATCATCAAAACAAAAATAAACCATAAGAGTCCAGATAAAGAATAGGAGATATAATACCAAGAAATCAAGAGGATAATACTTAGTTGTCTTAATTTTATATTGAAGATAGATATCTTCTATTCAAGATATTTTCTATCTTTTAGGCAAAAAGCTATTTAAACTTAGTTGAAAGTATATTTGTAAATGAATGTGCTATGGGGAGAGGAGGAGTACAAACTAACTGAGATATTTGAGGTTAATAAAAATAGTGAATCATTTTATTCTCATACCCAAGGGTTTCGAAAGTAGAGATGAAAAAATGGCCTTTTCTGTAGAAAAAGGCCAAAGAAATGCTAAAGAAGAAAACGCATACTGTAACTGAAGAATTCTCAGCAAATATAGGAAAACAAGTGGTAAACTGTACTATGACAAGATATAGGAAGACTTATTCTTACCATATAATGGAAACTAATTTCTAGGCTAACATTTTATAACACACTCATTTTGTTTCCATTTTTACTGAGGAAAATAAGACTTTGATATAGAGATGTCATGGAGGAAAAAAACAAAAACAAAACAAAAAAAACCCAACCCGTGTTATGTACAACCATAACTTCCTGAGTGGATATGAGCAACAAAGGTGGACTGAGAGATTAATGTGGGGCTGGTTACAGCTGAATCACTTTGAATAACTGAGGGAGAAGAATTTGAAGGGAGGTAGTGAAGCAGAAATTGGAGAAAGCAAAGACTCAATAAGGTGACATGAAGCTAGGGATATTGTACTGGGAAGTGATCACTAAAAAGTCTCTGGTAGTTGATCAAACGATTTTAGAAAACTATGCCAAATAATAGAGTTGAGGTAATTTATGTCTACAAAATTAGCACTGCACCTGAGCCTCACATCGCCTTGATAAAGCCTATATGCACATGTATAAATTTGATAATGGAAAGGGATTTTGTGAAACTCAACTAAAGCTCAGCTTTATGCCTAGGTCCCAAGCAGTTTGAAACATAAATAACATACAGGTGTTAGTGACATGAGCTAAGGAGCTAAGGACTGTATTAATTTACTGAAGAAAAGAGGTGAGATACTGAGTAAAATATGAGAACATAAAGCCATCATAAGGTCTTCAGTACAGAAGAGATCTTGGAGAATTCTCAAGAATTCCAATGGGAATGATATGAGGGAAAAGTATCCTTGAGGCAAACAGTTACATTTCAATGGGCAGGGAAACTTCTGTTGACATCTGGCTTTCATGGTAAGATAAGGAATACATTCTTAGGTTGTTCGGTGTGATTATTTAATTCTTCTTCAATGCTCTTGGTTAATGGGTGCATATTTCATCTCTTTGGTTCAATCCAATTGACAAGTATTAAGATCCCCTCATAGATAATTTTGTGTTAGACATACAAGTGTGAATAAGATACAGCTTCTATTAGTAAAGTCCTCACGATAGATTCATGTCTTGAGCAGGAGTGGAGATGGGGATTGAAAAACCATCCTTACAAATGCCAGGAAATGATTCAATGGCTGTACTGTGAATCAAGGGCTGTGAAGATAGAGATGAAGGGAGTATGAAAGGACCCCTTAAAAGAAGATAATGCTTTTGATCGGGAGCTCAAGGGATGAACGGAATTTCACTGGACAAATATGGCTATTTGTAGGCCTACAAATAAGCATATAGACAATGAAATTGCCTTGTGTGTTTGGGGTCCTCTTGGGAGTAATTTGGTGTAATAGGAGAGAAGGGTAGGATGCCTCTGCTGGCTAGTGCATAGGCAGCATCAGAACTACAAAGAAATAAGATACAAACAATAAAACATGAATGAAATGCTATCAAGCTTTCTTATTGCTACCTTTATGTCATTGAGTGCAACTAGTTAGTTATGTTTCCAAAACCATTCTCTTTGTCTTTCCTCACGTAACTCTTCCTCCTGTACTTGTGTCCCAGTCACCATCACCTTCTTCCAACACATCCAAGCCAGAAAGCTTAAAATAACAATTCAGGATACAAATTTATCTTTTCTAATTCCACAATCTTTGAGTTTGGTGAAAATCAAAAGCAAAGCCAAACAAACAAAAACAAAAACAAAGACGAAACACGTTCCTCCTTACCATAACCAACTTCTAAGTGGTCCCTAAATTTATTCAGTACATCCTACACAATGTTCCCAATTTTGCTAATTTCTTTCCATTTGTATTGCAGAATCCCTAAATCAGATTTCCATAATTACAGATTTGAATTTCTGCTTTTATTTTCCTACTAGCTTCCCTGCATTCTCCTTATCAATTTCTTCAAACCATTATCCAAACTGCCTCCAGATGTCTCTCTCTAAAGTTCAGAAACAGGCATGTCACTTCTCTCATCATGAATCTCAGTGGCAAAATGTTTGATTTGACATTTAAGACCATTATTTCCCTGCCTGAAAATTGCAACTAATTTTTCAAAATTATTCTCTGTCAATAATAGTTAATAATGTTACAGCATTCCTGGAGTTATCTTTCCTCTGACTGCCTTTCAAATCCATATATGTGGATATATGGGAAATGGTAAATAGAGCCTCCACAACTCTGTTGACTGCAATATTTGCAATGTATGTTATATAAATATATATTATACAAAATATATATTTGCTATATAATATAAAATATATATGTGGTATATTATATACCCACCCACACACACAGACACGCACACAATTTACTATGATTTTCCCATTCTGAGCCTCAGTCCATTGGAAATCTAGTATTAACTATACTTTCATATTAAGAACATTGTGGCTTTTAAATTGCTAAACATTTACAGAAAACATTGGATGGGATTAAGCAGTTACTAACATAAATTCTAAATCTGACCTCACTTACAAATGCTCATATTAACTAAACCTATAGGGTCCTATCTGCATGAGCCAAGCTGACGTAAGAGGTGAGGGACATACAGTGGGATACAGAACTCATGACTTTTAGATACAGTGCCTGATGATTTGCAACTCAGTATGTATAATCCTCAAAGGAGTGAAGCTGGAAGGAAGGAAGAAAGTCCTGAAGGTCCTGATTTATGGAGGCTTTCTGCCTGTACAGCTGCACAAGCCCTGGTGAACTGTGATTCACACTGTTTGTTGTGTCAAGTTTTTCTTGTGTTAGTGAATAACATCTCCTTTTGGTGTTAAGAAAGACTGGGTAATCTTACAATGGAGCTGGATCCCTTTACCATATATGATTCAAAGCTTCCTTTTTAAAGGATTTATCCACCAGCAAAGTTGCAAAACTTATCATAGCATCATATGCAAGAGAAAGCTAAGTCGGACAAATTAAGTCAAGGAAGGCAGATAATGCCTCCATTGATCAAGTTATAAAAGCAACTTGTCCTCATATTTGGTGAGATCTCATTTTCTTAATGTAGCTTTCTTATTTCTGAATGAATCACCTAAACTTGTAATTGAAATCCCAAGATCAGAGATTGCATAAGCAAAGAAATGGTTAGTTGAAATGCATTCCATGAGTTTGACTGCATTAAGACAGATAGAAAAATGGTTAGTATTTTATATTTTAATATTTAGTTTGCATTGCTTTGCTGTTGAATAAAAAGTCTTTACATAATAAAGGCAATGGAATGCAATCACTTTTTTACCTTATGGTGAGTGATGTAACCAATTTTAAATCATGTAACTAAGAAAATCTGAACATGAAAGTTTAAAATATCTTTCTATACTATATGCAAAGAAATGGCAAGAAGAGACACTGTGGAAAGGAAAAACACAGTACTGAAATCCATTACATCAAGATGGCTACATTGAAAGGACTTTACCATCTTACTGAAGGGTTGAAAATTGAGATTATCCATTTCACGTGAAATAAACACTGAACATCCAATGCAGCAATTCCTTTGCTGCTTTCATAAAATTTCACAGTATAAAACAGGTCTTGGTTTTTTAATATTTTACTGTGGAGGCTGATTTAAAATAATCTTTGAAAGAACATTTCTTTTTTTGAGGCGTTCTTTAGTATTATGAAAGTGGTAACAGCCTTAGCAGCAGCAGGAACCAATCAAATAGAGGTTCAAACGCCCTGTTCCTGATAGGACAAGATTTTAGTTTCTTTTCTTTTTTTTTTAAGTTTATTTATTTTGAGACAGACAGAGACAGTGTAAGTGGGAGAGAGGCTGAGACAGAGGGAGAGAGAGAATCCAAAGCAGGCTCCGTGCTGCCAGTGCAGAGCCTGATGCAGGGCTGGAACCCACGAAACCACAAGATCGTGACCTGAGCTAAAATTGAGTCAGATGCTTACTTGACTGAGCCACCCAGATGCTTCCAAGATTTTAGTATTTAATACACAAAGTAGACTGATAGAATTTCCTGTGAGATTTCTTCAATATATAGATTAGCCATTATGATGCAACAAGGTATTATTCACAGGAAACTTATAAAGTGGGATTTTTATCTTTCTTCAAGCTCCCCCCCCCAATATTCTTATTGTAGAATATGAGATAATTAAAGATAACCAGAATTCAAATGGAAAATGCTTGCAGAAGAGACAATATGGACCACTCGTGTGGAAACTCAATTTTCCTTCTTGAAACTGTAAACTTCTTAATGTACTATTTAGCTGCAGAATGGTATGGCGTAGCAAAAGGAAAAAAAAATGTTGCCTTCATTGATATTGGAATTATTTTGATCAGAACTATACCATCTATCATTTGTAAAAGGAAATTATTCAATAGTCAAACAAGCCAAGATCAAGAATAAATAAATCTTCAGATTTTCATTTGAAAAAACATTAAATAATTTAAAAAACTACATTGGATCATCATAAAAATAATCGTTGGCAAAACTTTCCGAATTTATTTCACAAGATTAACTAAATTCTTCTTTCTTCTGGTACAGAGAGAAGTTGTGAAATATTCTTTAGGAGTGAACACTTAATGCAGAGTATTTCTTCAGATAGGGAAGAGTGATGGCAAAGTTTAAGAGCTCTTCACTTTTCGAAAGTGGCAGCTTGAAGATACACTAACATTCCTCAGCTGTTTAATGCCTTTTTCATGCTGCTCACGTGCCCACGTGCGTGTGGGCATGCACACACATACACACACACGCACTATACTCAGTTAATGGCAAATTGTTGCTGTTTCTGTTTGAACTGATTAAGATATATTTTTAAAAAATAGGCTTTTGGCTTTTGAAATGGCACCCGTAATACCAAAGTGACATAACACTGCACTTCTGTAATTCAAATGGGCTGCCATTGAGGCAAGGGAAGCAAGTGCCTCTGTGCAATTTTCCTCCTTTTTTTGTGAGTTAAGCAGATTTACTCTTTAACGGTGGAGCTTCAGCGGATGATTATGACATCAAAGTGTGACAGACAGTGATTATGTACTGCAGGGAGAAAAGGCGGTTAAAAAGAGACAATTCATTCCCATAGCTTAGAGGGACAATTTCCTTGGCCAAAAGTGAAATAAACTCTATCTTGCCAGGGTTCTTTTTAAAAGAAACGAGAGTGGAGGCTTAGTCTGTTTCGTTTGATTTTTCATTTCCTTTCATATTGTGAATCACACTGTCTCCCCTCACACCCAAGCACCTTTCCCATTGCACACAGTGACCGTCTGCATACCCTATGGGATCTGTTTTTTGACCCAATTATTTGGTGGATTTGAGTGTTTTTATCAGCAGATTTCTCAATATCAGGAGCTTTTACTTTGATGAAACTGACATGTGGTGTTTTAGCCTGTGTTTTTTTTCCAACTCAGCTATAATCTTTCTCAATTTGTGACCTCACTTTGGTTTTTATAATGCTGTGGGAAACTATACATGCAGTATTGTACAGTCACATCTTTGGGTGTTTATTAGGAAGATGAAAAATTTGTGATTGTTTTCTTATATTGAATTTTACTCTTTCTAATTATCAGTCCACTCAAATACTCTTTTTTCTCAAATATAATGATTACATGAGCTAAACATTATATCGTGTGTTACTGAATTTAACAAAACCAAATGTAACTTATATTTAATTTTCAGTTTAGTTAGCAAAACCACCAAGAATATTAGCCAGATGCATTGCTCTAAATACGAAACTAACATGTGATATCTGAGATTTTAAAATGAATTTAATATAATTATTGTGACACTTAAAATAATAATTTAAATAGTCAACTTGGTTTTCTCCTGAAAGAAAAAAATCTGTCAATCTTTTATGGTGTGTGAATTGCTTTAAAATGTACTCTTAGAGACCTATAATTATACATCTTTTTTATTATGCTACCTATGTAGTGAAAACTATATATTATTTAAACATATGAATATCTTTAATATTAGATTTATCCTCATAATGAGACTAAGACAAGAAGCAATGAATAGAATGTCCATAGTATGTTTATTCAAAGCATCAATTTGTCTTATTTTCAAATTAGGTGTCACCTAAGTAGAATTTGTAACAAAATTTTCTTGAGGTGGCCATAAATTTACCACTTGGAAAAGGAGACAAGCTATATAGTTTATACTCAAAATGTGGAGAGTTCCCATTAAAGATATCTGAAAATAAATTAAAATTCAGTAACACTCAAATAGATAAAATTAACAATATTTTCAATGGATGGAATTTTAAAACATGCATTTTAAATGTATTACATTCTTATATATTGAAATTCGAGTTTCCTAGAAAAGAGTATGTTGCAAACATATATTGTAATATCAAGAGCAAGTATTAAGTAAAAAGATTCTTAACCCTACTATTTTAGTATCCAAAAATACCCAACTAATAGTATGTCACACATTCTACAATCTGTGTTGGATTTTAAAATATTTATTATGCTGCTGCTCTTGTTGCTGTTTTTGTTTTATTTTTATATTTTAAACACTGTGCTCTTAATTTAGACTAGCACTCACTTACATATTTGTTATCCATTTTACTACCTCTGTGCCAATGATTTCAGTGTGTGACATAGTGTTACCTGCCCAAACACAATGCTGAAGAGTTATCACTCGTTTGTTCTCTGGTCTACCTTGTCCGTCTGCCTGCCTCTCTGTCTGTCTATCTTTCTTTCTTAGTGGAATAGGAATCTACCTCTAGGGAAGCAGATACATAGGCATATATACCAAATGATAAGAAACACTATGAATAGTTCAAATGGCAGTTTTGTCCCTTCTCAGTATTAAGTAAAATAGTGATGCGTCTTAAAACCAGTAACTTCGATCCCATGAGTAGTAAAGTCCTTCTCCAAGCTCACTCTGGCGACTCCACTCATACTGCCCGTGCTCCTGCAGCATTACCTTTCCAAGTATTCTTTAGGCACTTTTGTCTTTCAATGCCTATGTTATAGTTCACTCCTGCTCAATAAAACACCTTTTCCTAATTTCTCCTCTGTTTTCCTAATTTCTCCTTCATATGTTGTTGTTTTTTTTTAAGATCATTTCATTTAAGATCACTCCAAAAGGCATTTCCTTGGTAAAGGTTTTCTCTAGCATCACAGAATTATTATAGCATTCTGTCCATAATTTGGATAGCATACAAATTGCAGAGTTCTCTCTCTCCCGCCAATCCCCACAATTATGTATGTAGGCAGAGAGAGTCTACTATAACTATAGTATGTATTTTTTATATGGATCTATTGTCTAGTTGACTGTAATCTCCTTGAGAGCAAGTGCTGTGTTTAATAGTGTCACCTTAGAAAGCAGCATAATGCATGGGATTCAAGCTATCAATAAATGATGTCTCATATGTTTTTAGTGAGGCTCACGAGGTATTGTTTGAGATAATAAAAAAAGAAAGGTCAATAGTAAATATGGCATATATTTTCATAATACATATTTTACAACCATAGTGTAACAAGTCAGTTAGTGTAAGAGTGTTGAACTAAAGCTAGGGATTAAATTTTTCTGGGACTCTTACCCATTTGTACCCATTATGCACAGACAATGTTTGTTCTTGGCCGAGACTCGAAAAGATTCTGAATGGATTAGTGCAATTTACCCTCACTATGTGAAAAATCAGTACTTGTTGATGGAAGGTAAAAATTTGTCCATTTCCCAAATAATATTATGTGTAGTAAAATAGCATACTTATATTAATATATTGGTGATATATTTTTTCAAATAATAACTCAAAAAATAAGCTTATATTTATGACATTTTATCTTTATCTTCCTTTATTAGTTTTCAAAAGTATTTTCAAGATTAAGATATTTAGGGTATGAAGCCATTTAAGCCTTTTGCTTTCACTGTCTACTCAAATGTTACTGAGATGAGGGAAACATGAAGGAAATATACATGAACTTAACATTTGCTTGAATATTATAGTTAACGTACCAAACTGTATAGGTAAGAATTGTATTTAAAGACCAATCCTGCTTAAACCTGAACATTAGTCTGATCATAATAGAACCTCCAAGTTGTTTTTTGCATCCTTATTTATTTACATTTTTGCTGTGTGCCTTGGTTGCAGTTAATCAATAAAAACATATTCCAAAACTGCCCCAAAACTTTTCTTCAAATTCTTAGCTTTTCATCCCTGACTCTTGGACAAAATGTTTCTTCTCCATGATGGCTTGTTATTTACCTTTGCCTGCTGTACTTAGTAGGGTCTGTGAGTACACTCCCCACCCGATCATCAAACGTGACAGAATGATCAACTCTTACTGTTTTTGACTTTTCATATTTGAGGCTGTTAGTTCTGTTTTAAAATACATTTTAATTTGAAAGAAGTTTTAATAAATCTCACTTCTCCTTTTAGTATCTCTATACTGTGGGCAGGTGTTCAACCACTCTGTGCCTGAATTTCCTCATCTGTAAAATTGAGATAATAATACTAACACCTACCTCAGAGGGTTTTTGTGAGGATTAACTGGATTAATATATGCAATGTACTTAGAACAGGGTGTAGGATTATTTGAGACTTACTTCTGAGATTATTTTCATTATTCCACTTGGTTAAGAAGGGAATTCCTGACCAAAACATTTTCCATGCGCTATTATTCTTTCCTGTTTCAAATAAACCAGTCCATTCTACTACGGAAAAGAGGGATAGGCTTGTCATATGACTCAAACATGGCAGGACAGAAGGCAAAAGATAGGAACTGGATTTCAGCACAGTATATAAAAAAGCTCTAGTAGAGTCTTCCATTAGTGAAATTATTTGCTTCATGGATCAATGAGCTTTGTGGCTGGACAACTGTCCAGAAGGTTGCTGAAGGGATTCCTTGGTTTGGTGAGAAGTTGTCTTAGAGGGCTCTCATTCTTACAAAAGAGTTGGTATTATTTGAAAGCAAAATAGGTCAACCAAAATGGGGTAATCTGAAGAATGGTTCCTTCATTTATTCCCTGACATAATGTTTGAAATGCCACGTCTCTTTGAATGCTTAATCCACAGCTGAAATATATAGGAAAAAGAACTTTTCTTATTGTGAATTATTTAACAATTATCTAAGGCAAAAAAGAGTATATCAAATTCTAGAAGATGTGAAATCTCAGAAAATAGTAAATTGGTGCAGCACTAAAAACAAATTGTGTGCACTTCTTAATTTGAACCTGTTAAACCTGTTACACAGTCACTAATTCTCATGGTTCTGTCACAGAGGAACGACTGGGTCTCCAGGTGTCTTCCTGTGAGAGGAAGTGACTCTCAGCAAAGGTCAATGCTGTTAAATCAGATGAATAAGTCACAGGACAGTGAAGGAATACCTCATAAAGATTTCTTCCTGGGAGCATGTACATAAAGCAGCCACTAATGGGACCACTGTGCTTCTGTAAAGCTTAGGTTTGACCTTAGAGTGTTGGAATGCAATTATACACAATAATAGTGTTCAATAGAGCTTCATTGTACTGCAATTTGAGAAACCTAGTCAAGAAAATAGTAGGGAAAGTAACCTGATTAATTTTATTAATTAAATTTCAAGGCTACTCTCAACCTGGCTCCCACTTTGCAAACATATTGTTCACATTATGGGTTCTTCCAATCTTGATTATTCATTCAGTCATTGTCATCCCCTGCATTCATCTCCCCCCCAGTTTGGAAGTCTCACATGTGCAAATATTGGCATGGTACAGCCTGCAGCCCAGGTCTTGCCGTGCTCTGGACTGGAGCTCCATCACTAATGAGTTTTCGTTGCTGCTCCTACCAGCCCTTCAGCAGGCTTCTATGGATAGTGATCTAGAGCAGCCCAGAGTAGACCAGCATGCATCCAAATCTTCACATATTCAGAATCCTCATTGTCCTCACTGAGACTTCCATGAAACAGATGCACCAAGTAAATATAGGGACATAGTTTTAAGGCATAACTCTCAAAATGGATCATCTTTGTTTCTTCCCCTCTATATATGCATACATAATGCTACAAAGAGTGTAGGGGAAGGCCACTCAGAGTGAAGTCTTAGGCCGTGGGTCATAATCACAAAGTTATCAGAATGGCCAAATATTCTTCCCTGATCATTTAAGTGTTTTGAGGTGTAATTAAAAAGGAAACAGCAGGAAAATAGCTAAAGTGATGAGTTGTAAATTTTATAGATGAGTACATGTGCTCACTTGTTTGTAAATATTTATAAATATGCATCCTGGCTATAGTCCATCTAGAGCTTAAAGAAACTCAGAACAAAGACAAAAATATCCTATGTAAATTTCCTAAAAAGCTTTTGTTGATGCTAAATGCTTTTTAAAAGACTAATGAAATAGTATCTAATCTTGCAATATATAAGTATAATTTTATTCTTATAAAAGCATGGAATTATAAAGGCATCAAAATTTAAGACTGTTTAATTAGAAGAAAATTTAATTTTATGCAGTGTTTTGTAACTTTTCAATACTGCAAAATAGGTAAATTCAAATATGAATAAAAGCATTGACTTTACATCACCCTTTGCCATGGGTAAGACCCTGTTGATATATACACTGCATATTTCAGATGTATATACACATTATGAAGCTTTGTTTTAATTGAACAAGAGAACTTATATTGTAATTCAACCATTTCCTTCAAATTAGTTAGTGAGGAAATTAAGTTCAACAATGAAGCTAAGATACAACTTTAGTACAATTCTCGTATCTTTTACTTCAGAGTATGGTTCTTATTTACAAGGCTTGGTTTTAATGGAAACTATCATCAAAGAAGGATCATTTATTCCTATTTGAAGGCATGCATCTCTCAAATACAGTAACTTACTTCAAAGTAACATTTATTTAAATATATAATTTTTAATGACTTTAGTTTTGAAAAAATAACATCATTTTCTAATATTCCCCATGTCTTCATTCCTCCTACACACTGGGCAGTATCCTTAGAAACTGAGATAAAACTAATATTTTTTTTCACTTTATCAAGAATTTCTAAATATATAAAATATGTTATTTTTCTTATAAATATAATGTGTTTATAGTTAGTATTAAATATAAATATTTAAATTTAAGTAGCACTTTATGTTTCTTAAATTCTTTTACATATAAAAATAATTTTGAGAGTCATAATTATTATGCAGTGTTATGAATTGAACTGTATCTCCCCCAAATTCATACAATGAAGCTCTAAACCCCAAAGTTACTGTATTTACAGACAGCCTTTAGGGAAGTAATTAAGGCTAAATGAGATCATAAGCGTGAGGTCTTAATCTGACAGTTTTGATGTCCTGATAAGAAGAGAAAGAGACATCAGAGAGCATCTTTGTGCATACAGAGAAAAGCCCATCTGAGGACACAGCAAAAAGGCAACATTCTACAAGCTAAGAGGAGAGTTCCCACCAGAAACCAAATTTGCTGACACCTTTATCACAGACTGCTAGTCTCCAGAATTTTGAGAAAATAAATTGCTATTTAAGCCACTGGGTCTGCGATATTTCGTTGTGGCTGCCCTAGCTTACTCATATATATGCTCATAGATATTTTTTCTTTCTGAGGATCTGAAGTGCACAGAATTGATTGATCATAATTTTTGGTTCTTAACCACTATTATCAATTGTTCTTTGCCAGGCCATATTTTATTTTATTTTATTTTATTTTATTTTATTTTATTTACTTAACTAAAGAACTAGAATATTACCAATAACACTGCCAGTGTGTTCCTCCTGTGCTGTCTGTCAACATTCTGATTATTTGTGTTTAATGTGCCTTTATGTTTCTATTTCAGGAAACTTACTTTTCACTAAGCATTATTTCTTACTAAGTCATATGTTGTTTAGTTTTATTTTACTAAATGTTGACTCTTTGAACTCACTTTTTTTTTTAGGTCAATTATATGTTCCCAAGCTTTACTCAGGTTATTGGCTTGTAGCTATGGTTCATTTTCACTATTGTATAATATTCTGTTTGGTAAATATATCACAATGTATTAATGTTTTCTTCTGCTAGTGAAAATTTGATTTCAGCTTTTTTGCTGTAACAGACAATGGGGATATGAATATTTTTATACCATATCTTGTTATTTATGTGCCAAAGTTCTCCTGGATATTTTCTTGTGAGTTTATTGCTATGTTGTAAAGTTTGCAAATGTTCAATTTTATAAGACAATGTTAAATTCTCTTCACAGTGTACCAGTGAGCACTGTCAGAAGTTTAGTATGTTTATATTAAAACTGTGTCTTTTGCATAGGCTTCAGTAAAATTATAATATTCATATTGTTAGAAAAATAACATACTGTTGTAAATATAGAAACCATTATACTAAATTCTTTGTGAACTTTGCCTTATTCTGCAGGATACATTTATAATTGTAGGCTTATTCTATTATTCCATATATGAAGTAGTGTGATAGAATGGTCACATAATAAATACAACTAAAGCACTTTAAATATCTCTTTAAAAACTTCTCTGTCTCCTATCAAAAGAAGTTATACATACCCTTCCCCACCTAGGAACATGAATATTTCAATTATTATACTATGCAGTAATTGGAGGACAGGAAGAAAAGAGGAATGCTACAAAGGAAACTATTATCTGAGGCCTGAAACATGAGGCCTGATGTCTGAATTCATTTAGATGTGAATTTCACAGACATCTTAACTGGTCAAATCAGTGGGTAAAATGATCAGACAGAAGATTTTATATATATATATATATATATATATATATATATATATATATGTAAATGTATATATACATATATATATATATGTAAATGTATATATACATATATATATATGTAGCACTTCTCATACCTCATTCACTAATTCAGTTATTTTCTGACTGTGTAAATAAAACATTTTTAGTATATATTTTGTGTGTACCAGATTTTTATTTTGTTTACTTTATAGTCAGATACAAGTCTGTTTTATTAGTCTGTAGTTATAATATTTTAAATGCTATAATTGTTTTCAAATAATATTAACTTAGAACTGAGTTGTTTTAATTGGTTAATTAATAAAATTACCAGTGGGTATGGTATTGAAGAAAACAGAGGATCTTACTTGCTTACATTATGCAATAGAGAAAAAATTAACTAGTAAAATTATCTAACCATATTTTTGCACATCTATATTCTTATTGAAGCAAATTCTACTCTTACGTTTTCTGTAGTTGCTTTTCAGAGATTTAGTGAGAAGCAGTTATATAGATCTGTGGGCAGAATGCATTCTGAAATTAATAACTGAACTCGCGTGAGAGATGGAGTGTATTCTACAATAACCATGTTCTGTATTTGCCTCTTAGATATGCTTGTACAAATTCCTATTTAGACATATAAGTATTAAGGAAAGCTCTCAGTTTTCAAGATATTTAGAAATTAATTGAAATTGAGGAAGACAACCAGTCACAATAGGACTTTGAGTGAAATCACTTTAACAAATTGTATTTATATCAAGATGGTTCAAATGGATATACAATTTTTACTTAAAACCCAAATCAGAATCTACAGATGTTTCTGTTCCATCTCTAATTGTTGAATTTTCTGCTCTCAATGATCTATATTTATTCGTTCCCCAACATCTAAAAAATGCTAAGAATCTGGAAGGCTTTATGCAACCCTAGTTGTCAGAACACAAAACAGGAAACTATCTCAAATGCTCCTAGTTGATCTATCTTTGTGTTTGAAGCACAATGCCTCAAAAATCCACCTGCTGGAAGTCGGTGGTGTATGCAAAGGGATGTCATGGTAATTTGAAAACTGTTGAATACAGAACAGAGCTTTTCCTGCCCTCAAGCTCACCACACTGGTTTGTCTGGCTCACTACATGCCAAAACTTTTGATTGATGTGCTCACTTCAGTCACGGGTAATTTTAACTCATATATTAAGTAGCTGCTGTTTCCACTCCATTATAGTTCCTTGTATGGGGCAAATCAGTGTTCTGGTTTTGTCTGTATTGGGCTGACCCAGAGCCATAGTGTGCTTTTGTTTGGATTTAAGTAGGAGGCAAGCTAGTATTTCAAAACTAGCAAACTTTTACAATCTCTGCTTTTCTTAATTGTAGGGATCCCTGTGGTAAAGAGCTTTTTATTTCTACCACATAGCTCTTTAGGAGCCCCAAGGAAGCCAGAAATGTTGTTAAAGGCTTCCTAAATACATAGACCTTCTTTTGAAATATAAGAGATTTAAGTGGGTTAATTCAATATAACCAACCGTGGCAGCATTTCCCCTTTTATCTGTTTGTATTTGTGGAAGACAATGTGTCTTAACAGTAATTTTTGGTTATGTATTTTAGTATCTGCAGTAGATCTGGAGACTGAGCACATTTCTATTCATACCATCTTAGAGTCTACTGGTTGTACAGAATGCTGACTCTATCAGAAGCCACCATACGTTTCCATTAAATTTCAGAATTAATATTAGTTCATATCAGTCTTCATGGAAGATAATATAAAAATAATTCATTCATATCAGTAACCCTTGTGTCTCTTCAGAAAAGTTACCTACTAATTATAATAGCAGAATTAAAAATTGAAGTTATACCAAACAAGTCATTTTATTATTATTATTGTTATTATAACTCAAAAATACAATTTACATTGGGACATATCCTCTGCCCCCAAAAGAGATTGAACAATATTTCCAAAATGATATAAGATTTTTTAAAATGTTCAAAAAAAATTGGGGGGGGATCTTAGAGAATGTGAACTCTGTTAAACATATCAATACTCACAACAGAAATGTAATATATAATATAGATTACATTCAACAAATACCCAATATGTATGCTAGGAACACTAGTCTGACAAGGCAAAAATAGCCAATATTTTATAAATTTCTCAGAAGAAAGAGAAAAATTAAGCTAAAATACTAATTCAGAGGTATATAAAAAGCCTTTCTTATATATTCTTTTTTGGCACTAGTTGGCATAAGAGTACATGCCAAGCCCAACAGCTTCCCGGTCAAATCCCCTTCCATTTGAACCAAATAAAATGAAATTGCCCATGGAATGAAAGGTTGTAAATATTACATTATTTTAACTCATGAGGCTCTTAAGTCTAAGCTGCACAATCGAAATTATAGGAGGCTTGGGAATTATCTAGTTTTTGGTGCCAGTCTGGAGAAACCAGGCAAAATGAATGTTTTTCCAGAAAGTTGGGCAAATATGTATGTATTTATTTTATTCCAAAGTTTGTATTACCGAGAAAGGTACTAATTTAGGTTTTAAAATAAGCTTATTTACTTTATTTTAAAATCCTTATTTGTAAATTACAAATAGAAAAGGGGTCAACTAAGGACCATGATCCAAATCTAGCTTGCTGCTCATTTGTGTAAATAAAGTTTTATTTGAACACGGGCATGTCCATTTATTTTTATACTGTCCATGGCTCCTTTCCTGCTATAAAAGTAGATTTGAGTGAGACAGAGACAGTATGGCTTGCACAGACTAAAATATTTACCATCAGACCCTTTGTAAAAAAAAAAAAAAAAAAGACTGCTAATGCCTGATTTAGAATCAATATTTTATGTTAGTGATAAAGGACATAATAATAAAATTTGAACATTTAAGATATATTTGAATATCTGCAAATATGGAGGTAAAGTAAGAATATAATAAAACAATTGGAAATACTCATTGTTTTATACTCATTGTTTTAACATAATTATCATCTTACACTTACAATAATGTACTCAGTATTACATATAACATGCCGGAGGAATTATCCACAGCTCTCAAGGAAAAAAGGTAATATATAAATACAAATTTTAGGCAGTATGTGTGTTTATTCATATAATTCTTCCTACACATTATGGTGGGAAGAAAAGGATTTTAAAAAGTTCCCATTTCCTAATCACTAGTTTTTCTTTTATACAAGTGAAATAACTCAACCTTAAAAAAAAAAAATTCCTAGTGAGTTTTTATGATGAATTCTAATTTACTAAGGAACTAGCACAAACCATAAAAAGTCACGGTTTTCTCTCCTATGAAACAC
Source organism: Prionailurus bengalensis (assembly GCF_016509475.1). NCBI lineage: Eukaryota > Metazoa > Chordata > Mammalia > Carnivora > Felidae > Prionailurus > Prionailurus bengalensis. Next base: position 84,373,342 of record NC_057349.1, read on the forward strand.
AGCATGCATACGATTATAGCTCAATTAAGAAACCGGAAACACTCAAATGAGGTACTCAACTTGCACGCTCTGGGTGGCTGAGTCAGACAAGCATTGCTGGAAGAAGGTGACTCCATTAGCGCTCTTTAAAGAAGCCATCAACTAAGCAGCCATTACCTTTTTTTGTGTTGAAGTCCAAGGGGTGGGATTTCCTTTTCTTAATCACCCTTCAGTGTTTAGTGACTTCTTACTGAAAATTTGATATTTATTCACTACATTTTTATAGTAATGGGGGTTGAGAGATAAGTTCATCTGGAGATAAATAGCACAGGAGAATACATACTGTATTTACTGAAATAATGAAATTGAACATAAATATAGCCAGATGACCCAAGGAGAAAAAATCATAAGGGTTAACAGTATTTTACTGGTTTCCTTAATTCTATCCTGGCCTTTTCCGGCTATTACTTGTAAATTTTACCTCAAGACTTTGTTACCTTATACTAACTAGTTCTCAAATTTGAGGCACAGGGATTACCTAGAGATCTTGTTAAAATGCAGATTCTGATTCAATAGGTCTTCAGCTAGGCCTAATATTCTGTATTTCTAGCAAGATCCCAGGAGATTCTGATGTTTTTGGTTCCAGAACGCACTCTAAATAGGAAGACCTTAGATGACACAAATAAGGACTAAAAATTAGGGTATTAGAAAAAAGGCAAATGCATTTTTCCTAAGGAGACTTTGGTTGTTATTGTATTACTTTTGTACAAACAGCTCAAAAAAATGAATAAAAGCTGACAAAGTTCAGTCTAAAAAGGACTTTACTACAGATATTCTTAGTAGGGAAGACTGTTTTTCCTAAACATAAAAATATCCTTCCATTTCCACAAATAACGATTCTACTTCACTCTTAAAATGTTTCTGGATTACAGTAAATCTAAGTGTATTTTGGGGGTTATTCTTAATAAATACAGATGAGAAAAATATTTTCAGTGATGCCTTTAAGTAAACTTTATAATTTTCATATGTTCTTTTAACAACATCATTGATTTTGAGTATTTTTCTCAGGGGTGCAAAATAGTAAATTAAACTATTTCATATATTTCCTTTTACTGATATATACATTTATACATCTGTCCATATTAACATATGACAATTCTATTTTTTCTATTAATTCAACATATGGTTATCAAAGATAATTTAGTTCTTGGAAAATAATAAATCTAAATAAATAAAGACCAGATCCAAATAAACAGATAAAAATTTTTTTTGAACGATAAACATTTGAAAGAAAACAATCAAAACTTACAAAACATTTTAAGTTCTCTAGATTCTTTTAAAATTAAACCTTAATGCAGAGGGGGAAAAAGCATACATTTAAAATCTAGGTTCTCAAATAAATATTCAAAAAATAATATAATATAGTTTTTACTGTGAAATAAAACTATTTCCTAAAATATATACATATACTTTCTGATGTACAAACTCCTTGGTAGTGCCTACATTCAAAAGTGCCAGGCATTATCAGAAATTCACTATGGAAAGTGCAAAGCAGAATTAAAATGATTACTGTGATTTTTAAAATATTAACAATTTCCATGAAGTATTACAAAATCCATATGGCAATAAGCACTATACGTATCTAATCACTAACTTTATTTTAAGTAAGGAATTCCAAGAAAAAGACATGTTACAGGATTTTCCATGAATTACATACCTATATGGGAAGGAAGTGGCAAAGAGTTTCAAGAAATTCCTTTATAAATGTTGAACTTCTTCAAAGCCATAAACAGGAGATAAAGAACATTATTAAACTTCACAGGAGGAAGTAAGAAATCCACTTAGCCTGTTGCTAATCTCCTAATATTCTTCCAATGAACACTGATAAAGATATAAAATCTAGGATTATCTAATATTCTTTCTTCTACTCTTCTTAATTCTCCCCATTGATTTAAGCCCTAAGAGAATTGGAATGCTTGGAAATATAGCTAGAGAAAAAGTATTCTGAAATGCTGGATACCTTTGACTTTCAAAAACAATGCATCTTGAGATCTTCATATATTCTTAAGTATTACCAGAACAAATATTTCCCAATAATTACATTAACATAGAACTAAAAAAATAATTCGTTTAGAACACCAATGGTTCTGCAAATGCAGGCTTAAAATTAAACAGCTTTTTAAATAAAGTTGGCCACTTACATAAACTTTTTAGTATTTAAGGAAATAATCAGGAATAGACTTCAATTTTTATTCACACCTTCTATTTTCTATTTTCTTTTCTAGCAAAGAAAAACTCACGACATTTTTTAAATATTTTCATTTTTTTCTTAACATTGCTATATATTTGCTTTCATGTATATGTGAAACATATATATCATATACATATATAATAACAAAATGTTTGTTAAATGCTTGTTACTTGCCTGCTCATACTCTTTGTATTGTCTCATAACCTCTTGTGAACAAATCAATTACATATACCAAACTGCCTTTTTATCACTAGCACAGTATTCATCTGGTTCTTAAAAATCAACATTTAAGAAAATGTTTCACTGTTCTTTGTACTTTTAACATTACTGTATTTCAACATTTGTGATCCTCTAAACTATTTGCTTTCCTTTTAATGGGACCTTCATATCTAAGTATGTATTTTCTGGGGAATTAAGACATATACAAAAAAGATATTTTCTCTTCTGAATCAATCAACTCTGACTCATTCTTCTGAAATCTAAATGTGTGCCATAAGCATTACTTTCATATATCAGCTAAGAAGGTAAGAAGAGGAGATATTAATTATACATTTCTAATATAAAGGAAAAACATATAATAGGCCCTAAAGTATATAAAATAATTGTAACCTCTGTATATATATAACTATTTTAGCTCATACTGTATGATTTGGAAGTAGGCTGCAGAAAGCCTCCAGGTAGCTCTATCAGAAGCAATTGACTTAATTTATTACAATCAGACAATCTGAAAAATGCAAGCAAAGGGGAGGGGTTTCCATTAACATGTGGCATTGTTTCTTCAGAAATTTTCACTTTGATCTATTCTGATGACAAAAGAACTACTTTGGAATCAGAATATAATACAGATGTCAAAGATGATTGATGGAGTGAGGGTGGAGGCGGAGGAGAGGTTTACAGGCTAAGCCATTGGACACACCAAATGTGTATATGTGTGGGTATCATTTTAGTTTTGTTGTTGTCATTGTTATTTCCCCTTTTCCTACTGTCCTTCCTGTTAACTACAATTTACATAGGATTCTTTATACCTTGACTATTGATTCTGGCCAGCTGTTCTTTTTTACAGGCAACTACCATCGAATTCTTTTTTCTCAGTTACGATACAATGAATTATTACTGTAAAAATTCTTATCACACTCTTTTTAGCCCCCAGTAGATGCCTTTCTGCTTTTTCCTGTGTTTGTTGTTTGTTGGATGGTTTATTTCCTAACTCAAAAACAAACTGCAGATAACTTTCAGCTTCAAGTTAGTATTGAAATACAACTCTTTTTGCAAAAACATATTCTCTTCAACAACTTTCAAAACTGTCCTTCCATACCGTGTCCTAGTGAGAAACACAAATTTCACAAAGTTTAATACTTTTGACGTGATTCTTCTGAAAAACTTGCTAGATATTTTCATATGCAAAGAAAGAAAACAAGATGATCTGAACTTGTCCAAGGAGAGCTCTCTACTGGCAGCACAGTGCCCCCTAAAGTTATCCTTGAGAGAAAAATACCACAATATCTCAAAATGAATTAGATATTACTTAATAACATATTATCACTTGACTTCATTTTACCAAATAGATAAACCTCCCATCAAAAAATAGCACAATTCATATAAGAAACTATACAAACTTTTGTTTTATGTCAATGATAAATTTAATCACAAATAAAATATGTCCTCTTTTACTCTGAGTTTCCATTCTATGCTATTTAAAAAATAATAATAAAGTGAAATAGGTCAATGCTTAAGACTCAGTTAAATGTTTATTCTGATTACAATATATAGTGTGTTGATAACTTCCTGATACTTCTAGAATCTGAATGGAATACATTTGCTGAAAGAGGGCAGAATAATTTTCACATGGAAGTTGCATTTAGTAATATAAAAGCTATGTCTGTGTCTCCTGTCAGTAAATGAAAAATCAACAAATATGAAGAAATATTCAAAGGGAGCATATACAAGTTTATTAATAAGCTATGACTTTATTATGTATTGCATATATTTATAAATTTTAGTTTAAAGTACACTAAGTAAATAAACTATTGAGTTGATGTTATGAAAATAAAAATAAACTCAGTTTGATAAATTAAAAAAAAAACAGCCATTGCATTTTTCTTTCTTATAAACCAATTTTCTTTTAAAAAGAAAATTCAAATCTCCCATCTTTTAGAACAATTAAGTACACATCAATTCCCAAAATAGACTGTCTGAAAGGTATCATAAAATATACAGTTTACATATATCTGTCTTTCTTAAAATATAAGTTTTTTAAATATAAGTTTTTAAAGACAAATTTTTCTTACTGCTTCTGATAGAGCCATACACACAATCTTGATGGTAGATACAGAAGATGGAAACAGAAATTGAACTTATTATTACTGGGTCCATTCTTATTCTGTAGTTACTTCATTTGTTTAGGATTTGAAGTAAACTTGTCAAGATGAGAGGAGTTAAGCTGCAAAATGGTTACCCAGATTAAAGTTGTAATGTCTCCTTGAGATTAGAAAATTATTCAGTGATAATCATAGTAGACTAAGTGTGATAAGTAAATCTGAAACATCAATTTTTACTATGGCTGCAACGTTTTGCTTGTGGTCAGTGTTCAAAGGCAAACATCATAAAAGCCACAGAAATTACATACTGGAGAAAATGAAGACTATATCCAAGCCAGGAGTCATTTTTCCACAATTTTTATACTCACTGATCTTATCAGCTAGAGATGGAATAGAAATAGTACTAATCTTGCATTATTCAATGTTTTGGGTTAATTTATAACCAGTGGGAATAAAGAGATAAAGGTGTTAAGCCTCATTTTTGCAGATATAGTATGCATCCTTTTCGAGACCAAAAAGCAACCAAATCAAGTTAATTTGGAAAATCCACTGAGTTTCAACTAAATTATTCCTAGGTGAGTCCATCGCAGGACCTAGGTACTCAAACTACTTTTTGAGCCTTGGATGTTAAAAGGAAGAAAATACCTACTTGATTGAGTACTTAGTAATTGCCCATCACTGTAATTCCACGTGTGACTTAATTTAATTCTCATAATAACCTTGTAAATATGTTTTATTATTCCCATTTTTGACAGTCTGAGCAATCTGAGGCTATTTCTCTAAATTGCCCAATGTCCAGACTGTTAATCATATAGTAAAGTTAGAATGATCTTTTCTTACTACAAAAATAATGCTCTTTCCACTTCATCACAAGGGGCACTGGATGACTGGAAATGAGTCAGAACTATATAAACCTATTGCCAGAAGAGTGGACCTGGACAATTGCCCATAACATCAAACCATTTGTAGGATGATACTTTATAAATACATCTAGTTTGTTTTGGAAGGTCTGTGTAGCTATATACGTCTATGTCTGAATATCTATCTATCTATCTATCTATCTATCTATCTTTCTATCTAATCATTTGAGGATCTATTCTTGATTCTTCTAAACCTAATTAATGATGCTATCACATTTCATGTTTTTAATGTATCTCATTCCCACTACCCTGAAAAAGATAAGTTCCTGTTTTTCATCATATTCTTCATAGTCTTCGTATAAATATTTGCAACTTAGAAAAAAGATAATCGCTAATTTTCAGTTATATCTACTTTCTATAATCTCTTTATTTTTATTTTATTTTTATTTTTCTAAGCTGCTAGAAATGGAGTGATATAAGAAATTTATTATATTATTCCCAACCTCAAAAAGTTTTAAATTTGTGTCTAAAAAATAATTTGTGCCCTAATTGACATGGTAGTGCTCTTCAAAATAGAGAAATATTGAAACAATTACGTGTTTGCTTTCTGATAAAATTCTGCCACAGAAATATAATTCCCTTAATATATTTATATCCAAAAAATAACATGTAGAGAAAAATATGTATGTAATTTTAAATTCCATAAAATGAGCCCAATTTTAAGTGCACACTGTTAGTTAACAGTAGGGATAGTTTTAAATGTAAATCCTAAAATGACTAGATTGAGCCTAATGATCTGTTTTGACAATCCTAAATCTGCATATTTAATTTGAATGACCAGAAATACATCTAAATACAATCTCCATTATTTAATTGGAGTGAAAGAGTTTTATTGAAGAAAAGTAAATTGCAGAAATCATGTATTTATTTTCTTTCATTAAAAGGTCACTCGGAATTGTAGAAAAGCTCTTTATCATTAATATGATTGTCGAAGCAGAAAGCAGCTAACCAAAAATCGTGCTCCTTTCCACTATTTATAATGACTGATATAACTTCCTTTAATGCTTCCTGGCCTTATCCTGAAGGAAGTCTTGGGGTTGGCACAAACTTGGTAACTTTATTTTCCTCTCTGAGCTTATGTTTCAGATTGCCCCTTCATTTGGCCCACACAGGGTGCAGAGTTTGCCCTCTAGCCCACTTTTTCCCCCTCAAATCTTTGATCCCTGGATTATTTACAGTTAATGATTTCTTTCATGTTCAAAATAATTCTTCTGCTCAGAGTGATTATATACCAACAATATTTTTTTCAGGATCCTCTTTTTAATGATGAATATGTATATATTTTTCATTAAGTGCTGTCAATTTCAAAGAGACTATTTCCCGGGAGGTTCTTTAGAAATAATCTCACAAGCAGCATATAAGAAGGCAGAATGATTTTTAGAGATTGCAAAGAGCTATGAAGAAACACATCAGTAAAAAGACCTTCTATCTTGAGAGCCAATTTGGAAAATATTCTTAAATGTAAATTAAATAAGTATAATATATGCATGACAAGTTAATCAACCTGTGGTATTGCACTGCTGTAACAAGTAGCCTCAATAGATCCTATAAATGCATCTTCTTTTAACTATCTGTTTACTGTTTTCTTTTTGGTGTAGAAAAGGAATTATATATACATATATCAGTCTGACCAAAAATCACAGACACTTCCAAAACACAGATTGAGATTTTTTTCTCCTTTGTTGGAAAACATCCATACACATCCAACATATGGAAAAACGTCTGGCAAATAAAAATCTAACAATAATCTTCTTCAGATAGAAGAGATTTTAGGTATCATTCTTTATTATTCAAATATTGGCCATGTAAAGAATATCTTTAAGGAAAAAGTCCTTGGCAAAAATAATAATAATAAATATTAAGTAAAGCATATACATCATTAATTAAGCATGATTTTAAAAAGTATGCTAAATGAAATATAAGAAGCTTATCAAACTTCAATATCAACAGAAAAAATGTTGCTGTTATCTTCTGATTTCCTGCAGAAATCCCATTGATTGCACACTAACCAACTTCTTTGTATATTATTAAAAATGCTAGTTCAGGATTTTTCTGTTTTGATATACCAAACCGTTTGCTTGTTTTGAGTCCTTTAAAAATATGCAATGCTTTTATTGAACATCATAAAACAACAATACAGAAGCTTAGATATCTTCAGTTCAAAAATGAACTGTGCTTATGAAATACGTTTTCTCTTGTTTCATGTGATTTAAGACACCAGTACATTTTGCCAAAACATTCCCAAATGAATGTATGAAAACCTCATTTGAGCTACAAAGATAGGACGTCAATTAGATTTGCACATAAAGTACTTTGTTAATGCTAGCAAATTTAACATGGTCAATTTTCATATTTTCTAGTGATAAAAAAATTAAAAGAACACATTTTTAAATTCAAGGAAACCAATCAAATAAAAAATTATTTTTGTTAATGACTGATTCATTTACATTTTCTTTAAATTTTGAAATTACAAACAGTATTAGCTGATTAAACTCTATCTGCTGATTAATCACTTAGAGTAATTACTTGTCACTATGAAGAACTATGGATATCCTAGAGAGAAAGGAAGGAATTTTGTTGGAATTAAGAATTTTTAAATGTATCATTTAACGATTTCACATTCTACAAATACACATCAAGCAGTCTGTGGTGAATGCATCTGTGATGATTGAACATGTATGGGTCAATGAACTCCATGAGGACTCTACCCTAGGTGCACATGAAGTACTGACACATCACCAGGTGATCAGCCAATGGCAGTATGATTCATGGTTAATTTTTCACCTTGGTCAGACACCTTTAAAATTAGTGAAATCCTCTCTTATAATTAGTTTCTATGAATAGTAACTTTCTATTAGAGAATAGTTTTCCCTTGAAATATTACTTTACATTCATTAAAAAGCATTCTCCTATCTTTTTGAAGTTCAATGCCTAGAACTAAATTTGCCCTTAAAAATGTGTTTCTTTAAGAATAGATATTTTCTGTACCTTTTTCCACTACAGAGTAAATGCTAGACATTAAAGCTTACCCTTCACTGATTTATTTTTTATTTACGTATGTGTATATAAATCATACATGCATAATTTTTGTATATATAATGATTTCTTTTGCTAACTCTTTCCATTTTGTTTGACATTTATTGTACTTAATCAACAATACATCCATAGTCAATGTCAATGTCTTTTATGGCATTAATTTATTGTATAAAGAAATTACCTTGTAAAATCATGCAGACAAGAAATAAAGTTAACATCTGTTATTTTTCCCCTTAAATTTTATTAGAATGTATTCTTTCTAATTATGGCAAGCAAATTTAACTAGCTATATACCTACTTTATTGAAAGATTTTGTTTTTGTTTGTTTTTCTGAATTAGCACTATTTCCCTTTTAATAATTAAAATTTAGCAATCGATTATCTTTTACAATGATAAATTTTTTACACTTCTGTAAAAAAACAAATTTTTTTTAGGTCCAACAACTTAAAATGAAAGCTATTTTGTACATATGGAACCATTCATATATGACATAGCTTTTTGTAATCATTGTCCAAATAGTATTGTCTCTGATAATTTTTTACATTTTTAACATACATTTTCATGTTTTATGATGGATTTCATGATTTGTATTTAGTAGTTGCCTAATATTCCATGAGACCAGGGCAGACTAACCTAGCTATTAATTTGTTTTTGGATATTTAGGTTATTTTAATTTATTTAGTTATATCATTTATGTTTCTGTCATTTCATTGTATCAATGAAACAAATTTATTCATGCAAAAGTCTTTATTACCTCTTAAGAATAATATTTATTTCTGAGATAAATTGCATAGAGTAGCTTCTTAATGTGAACATGACCACTGAAGATGTTTTTTTAGGCATATTTTTTCAAGCAATGAATGATCTGTTTTGTCAAATTCAGTAGTTTACAGTTTATTGAATATTTTGTTACTGTTTGGGGTAATTTAGTAGATTTTAAATAGTACCTCAAAACTGTTTTAATTTTTATATCTTAATTACTGGCAACAGTAACCTTATTTTGGGGTGGGATATTTATCATTTACAATTCTATTTCTATTGCTCATAGTATTTGTTTATTTAAATAATGAGATAATAAATCCATTTTCATATGTATTAAATAATCCTTTCTAAATAATTCTTAATGAAACTATATCCCCAACCTGTTAATTTCTTTTTCTTATTATTTTTATATAGAAAACTTGAAGTATAATCATATCAATGCTTTCCTGTGTGATTTTTTTAACTCTATAAAGTTTCAAGTTATTATTATCTGGATTGATAAATATTTCATTTTCCTTATGTTTTTGTATATATTTATATGCAATTGATTAATTCATCATGATTCTATATTAACATTTTAGTCCTTTGTTTTAATTGTTTCTAGGAAGATGACATCACATTTATACTCACAAAAGAGTATTATTTCAGAGAATCTACTCTCTGATTTTGATTTTACTCTACCTAAGCAATTCAAAGAAAGAATCTCTTTTTTGCCCTACCAAAACTTTTCTTTCTTTTTTACCTGCAGAGAGACTGGTTTCAGCAGCACCAAAAAATGTGTTTATATTTTCCAATTATATAGGATAATAACATATAATAATTTTTATTATAAATATAGGAATAGATGTCTCCTGTATTTATATTCTATTGTTATTTCTATTGTTATTTGATCTCTCATTGCTATAATAACTTAAATATATAACTATGTATCAAATTTCAACTAAAAATCACTTAATCATTGAAAAATACAAAAATATCTGTTATCTCTATTATGGACTTACCAAATTAAGTCCAGGGAAGCATTTGGAAAAGACTTAAAATTTTACAATTTAAAGAATCATTCATGGGGTGCCTGGGTGGCTCAGTCGGTTAAACGTCTGACTTTGGCTCAGGTCATGATCTTGAGGTCCGAGAGTTCAAGCCCCGCGTCGGGCCCTGTACTGACCACTCAGAGCCTGGAGCCTGTTTCAGATTCTGTGTCTCTCTCTCTCTCTGACCCTCCCCCGTTCATGCTCTGTCTCTCTTTGACTCAAAAATCAATAAACGTTAAAAAAAATTTTTTTAAATCATTCATTACTTATAAGGATGATTATTGCATGTAAATTTAGACATCTTTTATTTCTATGAAATCTACATGAGAATAATCAGTAATAGCTATAAATACATATAGTATACAGTTTTCTACTATATATAGTTATATACAAAATCTAATGATATATAATAATATAATGTATATGTTATATAATTATATAATAAGTAAAATATATTTAATGTATTTCAGACTCTTAATAATTTTTTCTCTTTACCATCTTTACTTTTACTAGCATAAACAGTTATTCACAATGTCAATATAATTTAATATTTGTAAATATAAATTATCATGTTAATGAAACCATTTATACGATACAAATGCCACCAACTTTATATGTTGATGCTATTTTGATTTCTATGTCCATAAATAAATAACACAGTTTTTATAATTGTTTTCAGTAATTTATTTCTTATAATCAACACATGTTTTAAGTTTGAGATTTGATGGATATCTATCTATAGATAGAAAGATAGATGGGTAAACAGATAGATCATATGTATCTATATATGATAGATAAGGTAAACCAGACCCAGAATAGCTAGTAGAGAGCATACAGTTGTCTTTCTCCATTGTCTAAATGAATCATTCAGCAGAGTGGAGACACTCTTTCCAAATTACACAAATATTCCACTATGGCTCAGTTAGATATAAGCATTAATCTTGCAGGGAAGTATGGTATTTTTATAGCTCTGACAGGCAAAAAGGACCAGAAAAGTGTGCTACATCTCTTCTTCTCAAAAAAAAAATGTTATAAAAACAAGTGATAGTACTTTGTAGAGAATATCCTCAATGGATATAAAACTAAAATAAGAAAAATGCTAGTCACATAGCTAAAATAATAAATACAATAAAGTTGTGCTTAAAACCCAGTCACACTCTTAGGAATTTTAAAATTTAAGAAATTTAGTAAGCTAAACGATGGCAAGTTTAGGGGCTTCTTGGTGGCTCAGTGGGTTAAGCGTATTCAGAAAAATTAACTCTTGATTTCAGCTTTTGATTAAAAAAAATTTAATTAGAAACAAATGTAAAAATACAAACCATGACATAAAACTCTTCTAAAATGAAAAATAAATAAAAATTATAAGTAGACTATGATTCAATCACAAGCATCACAGAATGTCAGAATTTATGAGTTTTAGTTTTAAAAGCATGATCACAGAAAAAAATCATACTTATACATATTTTATTATTAATATGAATTAAATAAAATAAATGAACTGAATATTTAATTTAGTTGAATAAATGACAATATAGAAAGACCAAAGGAAATAGGAAGAAAATTTTCATATAACTAATTACTTGTGTTCAACTTTGACACCAATCTATGTAACAGCTGATAGATGGATTTACCCAGAATTAGTATTTTTTTAACTGTGACTTTAAGGAGAATAAAGTTGTTTTAAAAAAAGACAAAAAGTCACAATGTATTAGCAGTCTGAGCCAATTGTATTGATTTAGCCAGGAGTTTAATTTGCCATGTAGGAGACTGAATTAATACATCCGTTTTGTTCCTTTTCATCCTTTTCTTCATTATTGTCTGCTTCTTTCTTCTTCCTCATTTTCATACATATGTCCTTACAAAAATTATAATTTCTCTAACATTCTTTTCACAGTTATGGAGTCATCCCTCCCAATGACCAACCAAACTTTATAATGTTTATTCATGAAGTGTGCCACTATCATTGCTGAAACCTAGCTTCATTGGTTTCATGGATGAAATTTACTATTCTTTAGGTTTCCTCTTTATATGCTGGACTTTATTACTATGTCATGCTGTGTCTAGCTTCTCTCATATTCATTTTTGAAAGTCTGCAATTTACAGTACTTTGAAAAAACTAACTTATCCATAATTATGCATTGAGTACTTTAGTATCAGGCAATGTGGAAAGTAAATCCAGAAATGAAAAAAAAATAAAAATAAAAAGCCAAACCTTGACCTCATGAAGTTGAGAGTCTAGCACAAAGTTGCCTAAATGCGTTTGTTTATAAAACTCAGGGAGCATTTACTACAAATGCAGATTTTCATTAATATTCTTTAAATAATCTAAAGTTCAAGATGCAGTAATTTTTTACTAGGTTCAGAAATCTTTATTTTTGACAACTATACCAGATGATATTTAGGATAGAGCAAGTGTGGAAAATACTTGTACTTTGACTTTCGGCATTGATTACTTAGCCTGAAATATACATGTAAATTCTCCTCATATTCTATGAAAAATCCATTCGGATTATTGGGTCATGGGATGAGTGACCTATGTAGAGCATCTTCTCTTTTTTTAATTATGCTATTCATACTGAAGAATAACTGAGCTAAATAAATCCAGCCTCAAAATCCCCCACTGTGATTCTTCCCAGCCCTCTTCACATTGGAAAGAAGTAAACTTCTAGGAATTCTGGTGGTGGTTTGGGGCAGAAATAAAAACTTAGAAGAATCCCAATTCAAAGAACTAGAATTTGGAAGAAGGATATTTTCTTTATTTATTATTTTCTTATTTATGTCTTGGAATTTACTTGTATATTTATAAGGCCTATAGTCTTGGCCAGTTGTTACTATATACTTCTCAAAGGAATGAGCAGGTGAAGCAAAAAAATTCTGATACTAAAACTAAAACAAGTCCCAGAGCCTCATAACCCCAAATTCTCACTCAAAAGGCATGGTTTGGGAAATAGTCAAATATTGTAAGTGAACACTCTCTAGTTCATTGATTCTAACGCATAGTCATGTTTTGGAAACACTTCTAGGTGGCCAACAATTTCTCTGGATGGTTACATTTTCTCCCCAGCTGACTAGACAGATCTAGTCAGTGTATAAGGAAAAACATAACTTTAGAAAATGACCACACTGGTTTAGATTAATATACTTTATATGCACATTTCTCGGACTGATAATTTTCATATGTATCATATGTGTGTATGTAAATGTACATCCACACACACTATCTGGACAAAAAATGGCTACAATACAAATTGAGGGTAAGACTGATGCTATCCTCTGGTTCAGTTTCCTTACTCTGATTATAGAACACTGGTAAATAGGTTAATCACTGGGCAGAAAAATGGAATACTACTATCTGGAGGAAAAAAATTAACAACAACAAAAAATATCTGATCCTTATATTTTATAATCCTTCTTATAGAATGTCAAGGTCACCCCTCAATCAATCATACCACACTAAACATTACCATTCAAAAGTTCTCTGACCATGTAACCATACACAGAGCTTACAATTAACTTTTTGGACCTTCATCCTCAAATATTAACAGTATAAACATCAGATTTTCTCGTATGAAAGACAGAGAATAATATCACCACACCAAATCAGACAAGCAAAAAAATAAAAATGACTCGTTGAACACTGAAATAGGAGAGAGAGCAGAATTTACACACACACACACACACACACACACACACACACAGTACATCCATGAAATAAAAACAAGTTGTTACTACAGAAAAGAATTAAATAATCAGAGAACAACAGAAACACCTCCAGGTGTTAAAAATATAAGAGCAGAAATAGAAAATTAGATAGAAGGCTTAAAAGAAAAAATCAAAAATCTTCCAGAAAAAGAGAATAAAAAGAGAATCTCACAGAAAATAACAGAAGTAAAAGTCAATGATTTATAGCATTAAATTAGGAGTTCTGGATTAAAACAGACAGCAGCTTGTTTGTGTGTGCATGTATACGTGTCATAGATTGAGATAGAGGAAAAGGAAGAGGGAGAGAGAGAGGGAAAGAGAGGAAGAGAGACAGGGACCGCATGAAGAAAAAAAAATCAGAAGTCCCATCTAACAGAGCCAACAGAGAGAAAAGAGAACACAGAAGAGATGAAATCTTTACAGTCCATAACATTTTCAGGACTGAAGAACATGATTTTACATATTATAGGAGATGAAAAAATGCCCAGCAAAACAGATTTTTAAAACATCCACATCAAGGTGCATGTTCTTTTATTTTTCACAACCTGGGGGAGAAAAAGAAGATCCTAAAATCTTTCCAAGATGGAGGTTGGGGGTGGGGAGAATTATACAAAGAAAATACATAAGCTATGTGAAATACAAATTCTCACTGCATCCATTTGCTTTTGGACAGCTTATCACACTGCACCTTTTCACTGATTCTCATTATAATATATCCTTTTTCACATAAAAAGTACAATAAAGAGGCAAGGTCAGGGTGAGGGGGGATGGGGTATGTGGATGAGGCACTATAGACATTTTGCTTCACCTTTGCTTTTCTCTAAGACACTCTGAATAATGCTTTTTCTTTAATCCTAAAATGAACTGATCATTTTAGGATTCAGTTATCATTGTGGCTTTGAAGTTTCCTTTCCGACTTTAATTACCTTTGATGGTACGGTAACACTCTTGCACAGAAGAATTTATATACTTAGGTTAATATAGCATAAATTAAAAAATAAAAAGAAAAAAAACCTTTTGCTTGAAGCAGCATTTTAAACTGTAAGGACAGATCACACTGACACACACTCAATAACATTTAACAGCTTTTAACTAAGCTGGTAAGTGTTCTTTCTCCCCACCCCCTCTTGGAGACAGCTGCCCCTTCCGGCTCATGTACTGTGTTTTTGCTGATAGACTGATGTCTTTATTTAGGGAGTTATAAAGAATTGCTTCTAGTCATCAGCAGTTTCAAAAACTAGCCATTGAAGGAGGGATAAAGCCTATTCAGAAGATGGATGACAGCTTTTCATTTGAGGATCATACAGAAGGATATTTCCTTCTATAAAAATAGATTCTACAGTGTAGCTGGAGACTTACATTTTGCAAGGGGTAGCTGCTCTAAAAAACGACCCTGAAAATTGAAGACTAAAACACAGAGACATTCTTTCTTTTCGTGTATAAAGGGCCACACATGACAGAATTGTTTCATCAAGTTATACTACTTAACCCACAAAAGAGGTTTCTAAAACTTGTGGTTACCACAATTGTATTTATTCTAGAGCATCACACTTGAGGAAAAATGGCTAAGTTATCTTATTTAAATAAGCATTTTGTTTTCTAAGACCTAATTCTGTCTAATGCCATTGATTAAAAAAAACACAGTTTAAAACCAGGTAAAAGGAAAAAGAAGCCTATCACAATTATGAATGCACAGAGTATTGTTTTATGTTATTTTCTCTTATTTCAGAGGATGACAAAATTCTCAATTAATTAGTGAAAAAAAAGAGGTATATAAATGTCACCAAAAGTGATTACAATTTTTGAAAACTTGGATGATATTTTTCTTGTTAGTTTTTTAGCAATTGGCACCCCAAAAATATCATCCTATTTTCTCTTAACCTGAAGAGAAGAGGAAGTTACTGAGTAAACTTTAGTGTGCCTAGGAGCTTTCTAAAATGTATGTATCATTTGGTATGTCTGTGTAGGGACCTGTGACTGGCTGCTGGCAATATTTCTATCCAGGTTCTGATCAGCAATCTGTCTTTTTAAGTTTATTTATTTTTAATAGAGAAAGAGAGAAAGAGAGAGCAGGGGAGGTGCAGAGAGAGAGAGAGAGAGAGAGAGAGAGACAGAGAGAGAGAGACAGAGAGATCGGAGATAGAATCCCAAGAATGGGAGTCTCTCTGTGCTATCAGCAGGACTCAATCTCACGAACTGTGAGATCATGACCTGAGCCTAAATCAAGAGTTGGACACTTAACTGACGAGCCATCCAGGCACTTCAGCAATCTATTTTTTTTATGTTTATTTATTTATTTTGAGAGAGAAAGAGCACGAGCAGGGGTGGGGCAAAGCGAGACACAGTGAGAGAATCCAAAGCAGTCTCCACTCTCTGTGTGGAGCCTGACAGGGGGCTTGATCCCACAACCATGAGATCATGACCTGAACTGAAATCAAGAGTCAGACACTTAATGTACTGAGCCACCCAGGGACCCTTATTTTTTTTCTTGAAATTTCTCTGTGATATTCACTTCTGAAACACTTCTATGCTAAATCCTACATAAATGTAAGCTAATTCAAGTCCAGCATTCAATTTGAATAGGGAAAACAACTGTCTTCCATCCCCAAGTTGCAGAAAAACATTACCTTTGGATTCCCACTCATGTTCTACAACCCCAAAGCTGGAGATACTACTCTTTTTTTTCTTTTCACTCATCACATCTATCATTAAGAATGTGTTTTATTTTATGCTAAAGAATATTATTATAAGTCCCTTCTCTTTTTATTATTTTTAAAATTTTTATTGACATATAGCTTACATATAATATTAGTTTCAGGTGTACAATATAGCGATTTGATAATTATATACACAACAAAATGCTTACTACAAGAAGCATAGTTACTCTGTCACCACACAGTTATTAGAATTTTATTGACTATAACCTGATGACTTATCTTTTTTATAACTGTAATTTTACCTCTTAATCCCCTTCACCTATTTTGTCTATATCCCCATCCACCTCCCCCCCCCCCCCGCCCCGGCAACCACTAGTTTATTCTCTATATTCATGAGACTATTTATATTTTCGTTGCTGTTTGTTTCTTCATTTGCTTTTTAGGTTCCACAGATAAGTGAAATCATGTGGTATCTGTCTTTCCCTGACTTATTTCACTAGCATAATACACTCTAGGTCCATCCATGTTGTCATAAATGGCAAGATTTCATTCATATTATGGTGGAGTAATATTCCATTGTGCATATATGCCACATCTTCTTTATCCATTCATCCATAGATGGATACTTAGGTTGTTTCCATACCTTGGATAGCATAAATAATGCTGCAATAAACATAGGGGTGCATATATCTTTTTGAATTAGAGTCTTCCTTTTCCTCAGGTAAATACCCAGAAGTGGAATTAGAGGATTGTATGGTACTTCTATTTTTAGGTTTTTGAGGGACCTCCATATTGTTTTCCAGAGTGACTGCACCAATTTATATTCCTACTTTTTATGTAAAATAAAACTGTAAAGCCCCTTATCTTTTAATGTAATAAGAGAGAATATTTTTTATCCTTAAATATCATAGAATATTTTAACTCTAAGACTACAGTTCCTCTATAGTGGCCACAAATTTTGTCCACTGAGTTAAACTGGTAAGAAATATGACATTATTTTTCAAGAATGCAATGTAATGTGCCAGTTCAAGTCTTCATTCTATCAGGTGTCTGAAACCTGGCTCGGTTGACTCAGAATAGCCCCAAGCCTTATAATCCCACTTGCTTTCACAGAGCTGCATCTATACATAGACAGCTTTTGCTACCCCCAAGGCACTGGGTAGCACACCTTTTCTTTGAACTGTATCATCTCTGGATGCTGACATTCATAAAACATCCTCGTCCCTATCTAGTCCGTAGGTTGCTGAAATGTTGTTCCTTGTTCCTGAATGCAAGCCTTTTCCTGGTCCAGACTAAAGATTGCATAGAATTCTTTTAGGATGCTTGAGGCTTTTTATTATCTTTGTAATATCACACTCCAGTACACAGGGAATAAGGGTTGTAGATAAAATTATAAGGTTCTATGGTCTATTGCCATTCCATGACATGGAGAGCCGAGTTTTTGCCATGTCTCCAAGTTTTAGCTAAAAGTGGAGTACAGGTCCCCTCTGCTATTAGGTAGAACTTCAAACTTTCTGAAATTAGTTAGGGAGGAAAACTTTGAAACTATTTTAGTACTCTATCCAGACACTGGATTTGAACATCAAAATCCAAGGACTTAATTTATTTAACTTCATTCAGCTATAAGAACAGAAGACTTACATTTTATTGGCCAGAATAAAGAAGGTCATCGGTTCAGAGAAATACAGATGGAGGAAAATCCATATCAGTAAACATACCAAGATATCCTACCACATAGTTCACCTTTTTAGTTAAACACAACAATTGTAGTGTTGTTTTTTTTTAACTGACTCCTTCTTTTTCAATTGGATAAAATTCATTAGCTAAACATTTAACATAATAGCACACAGAGTTAAATTAATTGTGAATGGTGGCACGGTACTTTAATTAATAGGTAACCTAGTAAATAGTAAAAAAACAACAACAAAAAAAACCTTCACTTTCCACTTATGCAAAATGGGGATAATAACACCTAAATATTAAATGTCAGAAAGATTAAATGTTAGAATACATATAAAGAATTTTGGCAACATTGGCAACGAGCAGCTATGTAGGCACTGCTATATTTGTAGAAGCCTTTTGCAGCAGTGTTAATAGATCAAAACTGCATGTTACCATGGAATATTTTAGAATACACTATTCTGAAATTACTTTTAATAGGATATTTACTTTATGTATAATTATTGAGTGCCCTCAATCCTCTTATCCTGCTTTATTGTCCTTTATAGCACTTATCACTGCATCTATCATCTATCTGTTTATTGATCTATATATCATCTAACTTTTTTTTTTCATTTGACAATTGTCGTTCTCACCGACCATAACGGAATCCATGAGCTAAAAACTTTGTTATGACCCTACTATGTCTTCAGTTCCAGGTATAGAGTACACAATTAATATGTAATTGTTGAGGGGAAAAAGTGAAAAAATAAGTGAATTCATTTTATATTGATTCAATTTAGGCACTCAAATTACACAAAACATACAAAATACATGTATATGTTTGTTAATTAAATTTATATCATGGTGAACATGTAACATATAAAATTAAAAAAAAAAATCTAAGCTTGTCTCTTACCATTTATCTGCTGCCACTATGTAAACATTTGATAGAAGCCAACAGGAGGCAGCTATAAACAAAATGGCTTAGTGCTGAGGAGTGGAAGCACCTTCCTGATAGCATTCAAACCAGAAATTATTTACTCAAGTAAATTTCTTCCACCACATCAACACAGTGAACTTTATGCATAAAGGGATTTGGCAGAGTAGAAGTAATTTCATACTTAGAAAAGATCTGTTCTCACTAGATTAGAATTTCTACATTTTGCTTTAGCCTACAGTTAGGTATTGGCAAACAAGAATAGAAGGATAGTAAAAGTGCCTTTGATAAATCTGAACTTTTCTCTTGCTGAATTTTGAGTGATCATAGAGGACTGGTAAATCTTAGTGACCCAAATGTTAGGACCCATGTATTGGGAGGTAGAGGTGACAGCAGGGAACTTAGGCTACAGGGACCACAGATGTAGATCAGCCCAAAAGGCAAACAGGGTATTAAGAGAATATCAGATGAGCCAGAAAGAAATCATTTAAGTAAGATAGTAGGGAGAGTGGACACTGTAGATGGCATTCAACAGGTTAATCTAGAATGGAGGCATCCAGAAACAAAACAGAATGCTATGAGCACACAGGGAGTGCTGGAGATGTTTAAACTATTGAGCAGGGGTATGCCACTAAATGCTCAACAACTGGCTCTTTGAAGGAAAAAAAAATCAAACATGATTTGTGGCATTTGCAAGTTCCATGGTACAATACCCTTACTATGGCCTATGTCAAATTAAAAATGTTCAATAGCTAGATTGCAAAGGTACTAAAATGTGTCACATACATTTGGCAAAGCATGTCAATTATGCAGAGGAATCATATCTAGGTGAACATGTGGTATGTGGGTCCTACTAGAAATGCAAGTGAGAAATATATTAAATTTCAGGCTAATGAATTCAGACTAATGAATTTGCTCTTTATTCTGTAGGAAATAATGACCTGTAGTAGGCTTTGAGGGGTGTGATGTGTTCAGACCAGACTATTCATAGGCTTTATAATGTTAGAATGAGGTTAATGAATTATAAACTAAAAGCTAAAATAGAGCCATATATTTCAGATTGCCAGAGGAAGTACACACTGAATGTATAAATGTATTTAATGGGAAATAAATTCCTTTCATCATTTTCCTTTTCCTTTTCCCTCTAGTGATATCTCTTTGAAATAAAATCTTGTATTAAAATAGATATTTTACTCCATTCTTTTATTCCTTTAACTCTCTGTTAAACTTCCTTTTCTAAGAGATAGCACTTGCCTTGGCATAAATCAACTTCCTCACATATGAAAATGGAAGAAACATAAAAATGCTGTTATTTTGTTTGGCTCTATATCTATTAATAAACTTATTTTTAGGTGATAGTTCGAATTATTTTTGCCAAACTTCCCAGAACATATTCCCATAACCATCCCTGAACTCGTGTCAAACCTCTCTGTGGTAGGGGTAGGAAGGGAAAAACAAAACAAAACAAAACAAAACAAAACAAAACAAAACAAAACAAAACTGGAGGCAGCTATGAAAAAGAAGAGAAAGGCAAGAGAGAGGTGACTCTCCAGTGACTTGTTTATATTTAAAGGCCTCATTAAGTGGGTCCATTTCTTAACCTCTAAGATATGAAAACCCCATAGACAAATGTTAGCTGTTTGATATCTATATTTATGTGTGTCTTGCTTCTTATATTGCCCAAATTAATGTGAGCTTTTGAGAGCTAAAGTAAATTTTTGTACTTTTCAAGAATTTTCCTGGGTTCTATTTGCTGTGACACATGACAGGTCTGAAATCTATTTTATTAGTATCTCTAATGATCTTACTCTGAGTTTAAGCAACTTTCATTAAAATGTTCAACTCATCAAGTCATGATAAGTAATTTAAAAACTCCTTCACTTCTTTTCCTGATGAAAGACATGTAAAGCATAATTGGATGCTATTGTGGTAGATAACATTTGGTATGATTATTCCCGACACTTTGCTTATCACAGTACAATCTTCAGATAAATAAAATAACAACTCACTTCCCTTCACAACAAAGAATATACTTAGAGATAACAATGATTGGGGAATTTTGAAACTCTAGTAAATTCATATGTTAATGAACAGCTGTGATGTTTCCCAGACACATTACTAAAGAGAAGACAATTCCCAGGTTTCTGTGCAATCTAAAAACTTTTACAAAGACTCAAACTAAGAGCTGAAGGCAAAAATATCAATAGTTTTCACAACGTGTCCATATACCTTTGTGGTTTCGAGTTGTCACTCTTCTTGGTTAAGAATGTCTAAATATCGTATCAGTATTTGTATTTGTTTATACTCTTCCACCTTTATAGAAAAGTTGACATCTTCAAACACACAACACTGTTCCGGTTGCTATAATTGTCTACATTTGCTCTATAGAAATATTGATGGCAAAAATGAGGGTACATCAGGAAAGAAATAGTGTTTAAATTAACAATTATGTCAATGTATTTATGAGATAATTACGCTATTTGTTTATTCTCTCCCTCAATGCAGCATGGAGGTCTAACTATGTACCAACCAATGTAATTAGTAAATAGATACAGAGATGACTGAGAGTCCACAAAGAGCTCTCAGTCAGATATGTACTTTCAAACACATATTTCCTGCCATCACAGATTTTAGAAGTTAGTTGGAGAGGCAAGACATATGTACATGAAATGTAAAATAACCACAAAAATTTGAAATTAGATACATTCTTATATTTCTTCTGTGACTAAGTCCTCTTGGAAATAACACTGAGAATTTATGATTTTCCACCTTTTAGTATAAAGTAACATAAAAAAGTGATTTAGAAGGAAATATTACTGCTTTCATATCAGGATGGGGTATGGCTACTTGATTTACTTAATTTCTAATTGGTCTAACTGCTAATACGGTTTGTAGAGATTTGTTCACTCTGACATACACAATGATTGGAGATTTTCAATGAAAAGCAATTCAAACACTTCTCATTGTCTCTTCAGTCTGCTGTGCCATGAATACATGAATGCATCCAAATAATATTATGTTAATCAAGTCTACCAAATGGTAGGTGCCATGAGAAATAAACTCTTTCTCAAGAACTATATATATCCACTAGTAAGTATTTGATTTGAAAAAAAAAGATACTTTAAAAAGAGGTATAAGCTCATATTTACTGTAGTTTGTATCTGTATTCAACTTCTAGAAACCTGAAACATTTCTGAACAAATCACATCTACGATCTTGTCAAGGAATAACTTTAACACTTAATTTGAGTATCAGGTTATATGTACCCTTTATTTTATTTTTTGGTCAGAATCGGTGTTACCTACTGCACTTCTTAAGTGCACAGAATACAAGAATGATATCTAATAGGTTTGTGGGACATATACCTTCTACAGAGCCCAATACAAATACTAAATATTTGCACAAGCTTCATTTCATGGTAGAACTTCTTTAATCATTTCTCCTGTTGAATCTTACTCTGTCTGTTGATTTTCCTCTCCTTTCTTTGTTTTCAACTTTTGTTATCTACTGATTGTTTCCCTAAGGTTACAAATACACTGATGACTCTTCCCTATTAAAAAAAAACAAAAAAAACTCCCTTGATCCTTGTCTCCTCCTCCACCTCCCTCCCACACATTAAGTCCATATTCACCTTCTGCCCAAGACAAGTACCTCTAAGGAATATTTGGCCCCCTCTGAGAAATTAGTTCTTAGAATCAGAACCAGCAAAATCCCTAATGGACTTCTAATTGCTCAATTCAGTATACTCCTTTTAATTTTTTAATTTGACTGCTGTGACATTTAAATATGTTGATCATTTCTTGAAATCAGCATATCTGAGTCTTTACTTAGGTATGTTGATATCTCCTGACCTCTAAATCTTCCTTCCTTCCTTTTTTTCACTAATGCCATTTATTTGCTCATTTCTTAATCTGATATCTCCCAGATGCAGTCCTTGATCTTCCTCATGGCAGTACCCTCCACTCAAGTGACTTCTATCACCCCATATGAGGAATATGAAATCTAAAGTGCATACTAGAACACAAGGAGACATTTGCAAAATATGATCTTGTGTCCCTCTACCATAAATCTAGGCCAGTAGATTTGGATTGGGGCCATGGTCTCAGTAAATGAGGGGAAAAGAAACAAACAAACAAACAAAAACAAAACCCTGAGTGATTCTGATATATACCTCTGTTTGAGAAGCCCTGATGAACATGGTATTAGGTCTCTAAGCTCCAAATCTATAGATCTAATTCCCTGCTACGCATATTCACTGTAAAGATCCAGAGATAGCCCAACTTGTCTTAGACTAAAACAAAGATGGTCTTCCCTTCTAATACAAAACTGCTGGATCTTTTATATTCCTTAACTCTGTCATTAGCATTATCATCTATATAATAACCCAAGACAGAAACTTGGAAATATAGTTGATTCTTCATTTTAATCAACCTCATATGTAGTCTTTCTTCTCCATTCCCAATGTCATATTTGTTTACAATTTTCCCTTTATATGAATGCCATTTATATATTTCAGAACTCAGTTCAAACTCAACTTCTAATTATATCTCTCCTGCCTTTTATACATTATACACTGGCCTCCTTTCCCTTAAATAATATTCTTGTTTGTGGCTCTGACTCTCATTGTTCTGTACATATTTCTATCACTTTCCCTGAAATTCTAAAAATATCTATTTGAATATCTTTATAACAGGCTGAATGTGCCTTGATGCAGGAACCATTATTAACTTTTTTGATTCTATTGATTAGCAGAATATCCAACCTACTGTAGAGCCTTAAACAGATGTTTGATATGTGTATGTGTGCATGCGTGCATGTATGCACTTAAATTCACATGGATGTGACTAAAGACATAATGTTGCTTTTATAATGCATCATTTTATACATTATTTATATTTTTCTACATTTCTTTAAAAGAGGTTAGGTTTTGAAACAGAATGAATATATATATATATATATATATATATATATATATATATTTACTCTCTGAGATCGATATGTTATTTTTAGTTAATGTATGACACACTAAAGTGTAAAGAACATTTACAACTTATTCAATTTCACACAGTACATCATTAGTAAAGTCAGAAAGCTATCTAAAAGACTTCTTATCTAGTGCTGTTTCAAATGGAAGAATAAAGTAACAAATATCAGGAATACCAAGACAGTTGCCACTAGTTTAAATGTGAGATTTGGAAGAATTTTCAATAGATTCCAATAAGGTTGTGAGTGTCTCCATTTAAATTCTGCTTGAGTATTTAAAACCATTTAAAACCACCTGTTTGTGCATTCAATTTCTCATGTTGCACACATAAATGTGAGTTTTTGCAAGCAAAAACAGATGCACTCCTAAAATGTGTCAGCACATTTTCAAAAGCCTACTGAAAATGTGTCCTCATATGTCTCCAGACTTTGTTATAACTTACATCAGTGAGCTGTATAAATTGGTTTCTTGAATATCCATTAATTCAAATTACCAGGCCAAGAAAACACCACACTAGGACCTGTAAAATCACAAAATATAACATCTTTCCTAGGAGGGCGCTAAAGAGAACAAAGTTATGCTGGATTTTTTTTATCCTACAGTGATCTTGGAAGGAAAGATACCTTATCAGAGTATACATGTGTGTGTGTGTGTGTGTGTATACACATTTTAATAAATTCATAGATAGTACTGCTTTTTTGTCCTTCAAATACACAAGCTGATGTTGGGTGAGATGAAGAAAGAGCAACTACAGTTTTATTGTAAAAATAGAAAATGTGTTCACCATATATCTTA
Source organism: Prionailurus bengalensis (assembly GCF_016509475.1). NCBI lineage: Eukaryota > Metazoa > Chordata > Mammalia > Carnivora > Felidae > Prionailurus > Prionailurus bengalensis. Next base: position 84,398,376 of record NC_057349.1, read on the forward strand.
TTATAAGTAGACTGCAATGAAGGAAAAAGAGAAGACTGGGGTATAGAGGGATGATGAGTTATTTTTTGAGCAAAATATCCATTAGAATGTATTGCAGGATTTCCAATCATGATTTAAAAAAATGTAAGAACAATCAATCTGTAAAACACCATTCATCTTTCCTTAGTTGGTAGTTCTTAGATAATATCCATTAGCCTGTACCTACCAAATTGTTACTAGAAGGGAAAACGTGGTACTTAAGTCCCACAAAGTTCACTAGCAGATAACCAAGATAGACTGAATATGCCTCCCAGTATTAAGCAGCAAGCTGGAACATACCACTTGCTTCACTTTCTTCTCTAAATTCCTGCTCTACCAAACTCCTGAAGAAATTCATCACATGCATCCCTCTTTTCTTTTCTCCATTTTTTTCAGTACATCTTTACACTCTAGTTTTAAAACGTTTGTTGCAATATCTTATATCAGTTCATTTTCTTTTTCTCAAATGTGGAATCTGTGATGGTTAATTTGATGTGTGAACCTGAACTGGGTACCACAGTCCCCAGATATTTGGTTAAAAATTATTTGTATGTACCTATAAGGGTGTTTCTAGATGAGATTAACATTTAAATTGGTAGAGAATAGCAGTGGTCCTCCTCAATGCACCTGGGCCTTGTCCAATAGGTTGATGGCCTGAATAGAATAAAAAGGGCAAGTAAGAAAGAATTCTTTCTTTCTGCTTGACTATATTTGAGCTGAGACATTGGTCTTTCCTTGTTTTGTACTTAGACTCAAATTGGAACCGGTGACACTCCTGGGTCTCCAGAGTGGTAACTGGAGTTCTTAGGGTTTCTCAGTTTCCATAATCATGTGAGCCATTTCCTTATAATAATTTAGATAGATAGGTATATATATAGATAGGAAAACTATTAGTTCTATTTATCTAGAAAACCTTGTAATATAGCACCCTATAATATCTCACTTTACTTTCTACACATCTTTCCTTTATGCCTTCTATTATATGGCCATATGAGGTGCAACTCAATAGGTCTTTGATTTTTATTTCAACCGTATGTTCATTGTGTGTGTGTGTATATATATATATATATATATATATATATATATATATTCAAAGTATTTTTTGTGTCTACTAATTTTTTTAGAATGAATATAAAATTGTTACCCACTTCCCCTGTGTGTGTGTGTGTGTGTGTGTGTGTGTGTGTGTGTGTGTGTTTGGGGTGTGTATGTGTGTGTATACACATTTTAATAAATTCATAGATAGTACTGCTTTTTTGTCCTTCAAATACACAAGCTGATGTTGGGTGAGATGAAGAAAGAGCAACTACAGTTTTAGTGTAAAAATAGAAAATGTGTTCACCATATATCAGCAAATATGTTGCTCCCAACTCTTTGCTACAAAAAATGATACTGTGATTAATACCTTTAAATCTGAATCGTTAAACATGAGCATCTCTAGAGTAGTATCCCAACAATAAAAGTGATGTGTCAAACTTATTTACACATTTCATTTGTATAACAGTTGCCAGATTGTTTAAAAAATAACAGCAGGGGTACCTGGGTGGCTCAGTCGGTTAAGCATGCAACTCTTGATTTCAGCTCAGGTCATGATCTTACAGTCCATGAATTGGAGCCCCATGTCCGATGCTGACAGCATGGTGCCTGCTTGTGATTCTCTCTCTCCCTCTCTCTCTGCCCCTCTCCTGGTTGCATGCTCACTCTCTTGAAAGAAAGAAAGAAAGAAAGAAAGAAAGAAAGAAAGAAAGAGAAAGAAAGAAAGAAAATTGCAATAATTTATTACCCCCTCAATAGTGCATGAATGCTTCCATTTCCCCAAATCCTTGACTGCCTTGATATTATCGATTGCCTAGTATTTTCAGTACAATAGAGCCAAAGTGAAATTTCATTATTCAGTTTGCAAGTTTTTTTCCTGATTACTAGTAATTTTATGTAACTTTTCACAGACATGGTTATTATTAGTAAATTTCAAAATTTCAGGAGGCTTATAAAACCTTAACATCATAACTATAATAGGACAGTACCAAAAAAAAATATTTTGGGAAAATTCCAGAATAAATCATTGACAGGTGTGGTAGCCTGGATAATTATCTCCCCAAAGAGAACTACATCCTAATCCCTGGAAGCTGTGAACATTAACCTATATTTTTAAAAATGGGGGATGGTGGTAAATGTTATTTTGTATGGAAAAATATGTGATTAAGGATTTTAAGATGGGAGATTATCTCGGATTAATCAGGTGAATCTTGTATTGATTTCCTGTGACTGCTGTAACAAATTACCACAAAATTGGTGGCTTAAAACAACAGAAATTTCGTCCTTTATAGTTCTGGAGCCCAAAAGTCCAAAGATGGTATCACCAGGCCAAAATCAAAGTGTTGCCAAGGTCTTGCTCCCTCTGGAGGCTCTAAGGGAGAATCTGTTCCTTGACTTTTCCTGCTTCTGGTGGCTGGTGGCATTCATTGGCCTGTAGTTGGTTGTGAAAATATGCATTGTTTTGAGGCCATTTCTTTCCAATTACTGGAGTATGTGCAGTAATTAAATACAATGTTCATATCTTCTAACTGCTTCTTAGTGAACATTGTTTTCCTTGTTGCCTCTGGTGCTTAGATGGATGGGCTGGTTCATGTAGCATCAAGAATTTTTTTGGACTCTTTCAAGCTCAAGAAGTCATCAGAGGAATAACCAATTACAGAAGATCTCTTGGGTTTCCAGAGTCCCCACTAATAGCTCTTCAATTGAGTTTGCTTCCTTAGGTCTCAGTGTAATGTCCCAGTGGTAAGTCCCAGAAGTCTGGGTGGTAACTGATGATCATTCAAGTCCCTCACTGAAGTACTGATGCTTCCATTAAATTATGTCTGTGGAGCATGGAGTCTTATCTTAGTGAGTTCCTCTGAGTCTGGCATCTTACAATCTCACTCTGTGCATGTGTTCAGATTCACTGAGAAAAAGTTCCATATTTATTTTTGAAGCCCTTTGTTAGAATTTCTAATATTATGTTGTGGTTTCTACATTTTTAGATTAATTTGGTCAGTAACTGATATATTTGCCTTATTGTGTTCTCCCATCTTGAAGCATGGCATAGCTCTCAAGTTATTCAGTTGTGGTTTTATATCTTTTAGAAGATTTAAAAATTCTCTCTATAATAATTTAGATATTGATTTTGTCTTTCATCCATACATCTTATTTTTTTTGTATCTTGCTGTACAAACAGGAACTTCCAATAATATATTTAATAGTGTTAGTATATAGTACTGCAGAGGTGGTTCAAGAACTTGAGAGCAAAAAGAACGCAAAATCCAAGTAGTTCAGAAAAAGCAGCAGGAAGCCAACAACAGCAAATTACTTGATGGAAAAGTCAAATAAATCATTTCAAAAAAAAATAGGCACACCATTGAGATGCACTAATGGTGCCCATCTTGTCTCTCCAGTTTCTACAGATCAGCTGATACTCCCATTCCAACAGAGTATATATCCCGAATAAAAGGTCCCTAAAGAGTGCTCTGTTGAATGCAAAGTAGTTTATTTTGGCTGCTGCCAAGATCCTAACATATATTGGCTCTATACCATTTATGCTCCCAATCCTTTGCCTAAGCCTAGAGTCTAAATATTTTCTCTCTTCATCTCTACAAAAAGGACTCTGATTTGTAAAAGAATAAAAGGCCCTTGTGGGTAAGAATAATTTATTAGTCAATCAACAAGCACATACATGCAAGGAAAAATAAAGAGTTCCTAAATAGTTGCAATTATATTTTGAAAAATGGACAAATGAGAATTAGGAATTGTCTGTACCATTTATTAAGTCATATTTTACAAAGTACAGTAATTCAATAGGATGGCATTGATGCAGAGATATTCTTATAATTAAAGATTTCCCAGAAAAAGATATACATTTTTCAGTACTTGGAAATGATGTAACTGTCATCACAAGTCAGTAGGAAAAGAGACTAATGAGCAAATAGTATGGGAAAGTCAGCTCACAGAAGATCCAAATAAAGTTATTTTCTACCTCTGACCATGTTTAAATAATCTCCAGATTGATTAAAGACCTAAATGTGTGAGTTAACCTGAAGAAAAAAAAGGTATTGGGATATATTTATAACCTTAGGCATATGTTGTTAAAGAAAGAAAAAACCTGATGCATTTACCTGCATCAGTATTAAATATTTCTTTATAAAAAAAAAAGTTGCATTAAATTCTAAGTTAGCTGGTAGACTAAAAGGAGACACTTGTAATGACTACATATGAAAAGGATTAAATTACACATTTAGAGTAGACTATCCATTTGTAGATCTCCATCAATTGTCATCAAGATTCAGAATGTCTCCCTAGTCAAGACTAGGGTTGAAGCTTTCTTTGGTGGAAGTAAAAAAAAGAGTTTCAGTACTAGGTGTTAATTTGTATCTCTAGAGACTTCCATCTGTATTCCTGTATTCCCCAAATTCTGTATTCCTGCAAATACTCTTTTGTTTCCTTCCTCTTCACAATCTCTCCACCACCCCCTTACATTGAGGCCATGGAGCATGAATCTTATGAAGGACTTTGACTCTACTCATGTAGACACTAACAGAAGCCCGAGTCAACTCTTTATACTTTGGACCTCAATCCTTACAAAGTTAGCACTTTACCTGCACTTTACCCTCTCTCATACTTTCCAATCTTTTGAAACCATATCACTTTACCATCTAGACCTCTTGGTCAATAATCAACAAATCCCCTCCACCCTAAGTTTCTGTGTCTAGTTGAAATCTGTGTTCTAGTTAAAATCTGGATTTCACATGATGCTGCTTTCCCAGAAGCCCTCTTGGATGGGAGTGGTTTTCTTCCATATCTTTTCTATTAATGGGGCACTGCCTAAAACACAGAATATATGCTCATTACATATATATTTTTTTTTCAGAGAGAGAGAGAGGGAAAGCACGTGCAGGCAAGCAGGGGAGGGACAGAAGGAAAGGGAGAGAGAGAATCTTAAGCAGATCCCATACCCAGTGAGGAGCCAGACCTAGGGCTGGATCTCATGACTGTGAAATCATGACCTGAGCTAAAATCAAGAGTTGGACGCCTAACCAACTGAGCCACCCTGGAGCCCCTATACTCGTTCAATTTTTATTGGATAAAATTGTATAACAATTTTAGCTCACATTTTCTTTTTCCTACCTTTTATAAGCACCTTTTACTTTGTAATCTATAACATTCTTTTATACATTAAAATGCTAAATTACATTAATAAATTATAATTGTTTTCAGTTTACTCAAGGAATAAACGTTAGTAGCACATAACTTATAAATATGACCTCACTGTCTTAGGCTGATTATCATAGAATAATGACTGTCAACATGGTATCCACAGAGTAGCAGCAGCACGTGGGAACTATTGGAAATGCAGAAGCTTAGGCTCCACTACAGACCTATAGCATCAGCAATTTGTGTTTGCACAAACCCTCCTGGTGACTCTGATAGCAATTAAACTTTGAGAATCACTAGAATATAGATTGAGAATCGTAAGATAGATTGATACCGGGATTTTTGCAGGTGCTTTCCTGAGGGAGTGTTGTGAAGTGAAAACTGCAGAGAAGTAAATGAGAGCATCTCAGCAAAAATGTGAATTCAGCTCAAGCCTAGCCACAATCTAATCCTCTGGGGAAATCTGCAATGTCAATGAATCCTAACTTGAGGCAAATGAATAAAATTTGTTACTCCTAAATCATTATAGTGCGCCTAGTGTAAAGGTGTAGCTTCTAGACATTTTTGCATAAGATGGCTCTAGGAGGCCCAAGGAAATTCTCAGAATGGTGCCGCCATAGCCTTTGGCCATCAACACTCACAGAACTTTGGGTTGGATAGACTGTTGAAAGAGTATAAGAAGGACATGCATGGGGGCACAAAACTGTACTTTATACTATATACTATATCTTATTTGAAATTTCTCAGAAAGAGAGGGAATATTTAGGCTTTTATGCATATTTTCCTTTGAAAAACAATAGAAGAATATTTCACCCACAGACAGAAAAACTCAAAGATAAAAACTTCCAGTGTCTTCAAGATAATTTTAATTAGCCCTTCAATCAGGTGCATAATTTATAGTCTTTCTCAACATTTTCTTTAATTCTTGCCAATCCATTTTATCCTCAGTCTTAAAACGAAAAGGTTTTTAATTTTTTTAATTTAAAATATTTTTATGAAATGACCTCTTGACCACATAATGAATCTATCCTCTTATCTATTAATTCCTTCAAATCCTGGGTATTTTAAATTGCTCAAGCCTTTTTGGTCTAGATGATTATGCTGTTTCTTGTGATTTTACTCCTAAAAGTTGATAGTATGTTCATTTTCGAATCATGAATTAAGCCATAATCCTAAATAAATTGCTCAATAATAATTTAATCTTCTGAAGGTCTGATTAAGAATGCTAAGGGATTATAAAAAGAGTATGATGACCAAGTATATGGGACAAAAGGCAATATCTTCAAAACTTTTTTTTAAGTATCCATACTTGGAAATTAATAATATTAAATATTTTTTCACACTTTCTTTTTTCAGAAAGAAAATGCAAAGTTAGTTCTAAGTAACTATTTAGGCACGATTTAAGCAATTTTATAAATACGCATAAGCATATTGTAGTGTCTTGTATTAACATTAAAAATAGCTACCAAAAGAATTAAAAGACTTTGAAATTTGTAGTTTCTATTGATGCAGAGAACCAGAAATAACATAATCCATGTACTACACTTGTAGGCCCATGCTCCTATCTCACCCCCTGTTAAAATAGCTATGTTTAGTCTCTTTTAAAAATGTGTATATGATAGACATATTTTGCCCATAGTTGGAATCAGGATATATTTTCCTGTATGTTTATTTCAAATGCCTCTTCTTAAGATAAAGTCTAGTCATACTGGTACTCGGGGTTGGTCCCTACTTTTTCTACTCATATTTTTCTTCTCAATCCAGGTAAAACTCTTTGTTTCCCTGTGTGAGGTGATATGCCAGGTTGGTTAAGAACATGCATTCTGGTGAGAGAAGCCTGGTTCCAAATTTTGAGTTCCAGGATGTGAGATTTGGAACAGGTTAGTGAAGCCTTCCATTGCCTACCTCTGAGCTTTCCCATGTGTAAATTATAGGAAGGCAATGATGTACCTGTAGTAGACGCTGTTTGCACCCCACTCAGATTCCCTTTCTATGGTCACATGCATCCCCACAACTGCCCTTTTTCTCTAGATAATACCTCTCTGCTTGTGGCAGCCCCTTATCCATGAGGTTGACCACTCCACATCCTTACCCTTGTCCTGGGAGCATCCAATAAGCAATAACACTTCTGTGAGTATGGAAGGCTGACCAGTTCTCTCCAGGGGATACAACTCTGGTAGAGATTTGTGCTCTAGAGATTTCAGCTTGCCCCATACTTTAGGCCAAGAACAGACTTACTTGAAGCCACATCCTTGACCAGTTTATTCCTTTTCTCTATTCTACTTCATGCACTCCCTTACAGGTTTTACTGTAGAATGCCCCTAAATGCATTGTGCAGGCCCAAATTCCTGTCTCAGGCTCTGCTTCTAGAAAGTCTGACCTAAAAATTTTCCTAAAAGGATTAATTCTAGGAAGCAGGCACAAAGGATGTGATTCTGGAGCTCAATCATCTATCAGTCAACAGGCAATGAAAATCCCAACAGTGGTGGTCAGTGGAGCATTGATAGTCCTTAGAAGAGTGACTGCTAAGATTTTAATCTGTGGTGAAAATGGATGGGATACAGGTATACAGTACATACAAGAGGTACTTGTTTGTGCATTGTCTCTGGTCTTGTAGAAAAAGTGAAGAAATAGTAATTACAAGCAGTAGGGATTTTGGTGGCTGCTGCTAAACATCACTAATGCTTAAGGAGGGAAAATGACAGACTCAGGGAAATCAATCATTAATTTAAAACAAAGTGTGATACTCAAGAGTTTCTCCTTGGCAGCCTTTAAAGAGACTCTTACCTCCTGCTGACAGAGCTGAAAGCCAAGCATTGAGTCCCCACTGAATTCAAACTAGTACAATAAATACCTGTATTGGCAAATAAGCCATCAAAAATAGGTTAAATCATGGTCCGTATTCTATGTTTGAGGATTCAGGCAAGGGAACAATATAGTGTGGACTGACTTCAATAAAAAATTTTAAGTGTTCTTGCTGAAAAAAAGATTTACAAAGTATTAAGTATTATAAATAATTGAGCTTTAGACTGCAATGTTTTCCTTATTTTGCAGAAAGGAAGGGAATACTGTGCATTATATGTAATCACATTTAATTTTTGCAAATATTCCAGGGAGGCAGGTAGTTCTGTAATGACCATTGTACAGGTAGAGAATACCGGGCAAAGAATGGTTAAAACTTCTAAAGTGGCAAATGGGACAGCTAAAAGTCAAAATCACATCCTCGTTCCACAAAATGCTGTGTTGTCTGCCTATATAGGCTTTTCCTTTTTGAAAAGCTGGAGAATTTTCCAATTTTTCTTTGTTGGACATGGGGGAAATGTGTAGTCTTAATGCTTAGGAACATAGGGTATAGTGTAGAGAACCAAATTGCCTAAAAAATTCACCTAGTGAAATAAGGTATGAGCAACATAATCCTTTGGGTTAAATATAGCAGTGGTCTAGACTGGGAGGTAGAGGTGCTCTCTTGGACACATAGAAGGGTTCATTTGTATTAAAAGTGCAAAGTCTCCTGGAAAATAAATCATCTAAGGGTGGGGAGAAGAATATGAGATGTTTAAGGACAATGGGAAGATGAGGATGTAAAGGAATGAAATCTAATCGTGGTTTGCTGTGCTGGTAAGAACTTTTGGGTTCAGCATCTGCAGACTCACTCAAATGATATTAAATAATGGGAGATTTTACTACAAGGATTCACATAGGCTGGAAGCAGAGTCATTTGAAATCTGAGACACCTTTATATGATATTATCTCAAATCCTGCAAGGTATCTTTATATCCTGTTTTCTTACATCTGCTCTCTTCTCAACAATTCCCTTCATAATCTCTTGTCCAGATTGATTGGCTTAGTTTACTGGTTAAATGCCTAGTGGGTAGAGCTCTTTTTCAAGATCACTGATCAGTCGCTATGATCTACCTATGGATCAGATACTCAAACTGGTCCCAGGAATGGCTATCTTTGCACATGGTACATTTCTTTGATTTTCCTAAGCAAGACACCTTGAGACACGCAGTTTCAGATGGGAGTATTATTTCTGACAGCAATATGACTGAAATATTGGTATACAAATTACACTAATGTAATATTTTGGTGATCATGTACTTTGTCATCAAAACTAAGGCACTTCTGACAGTAAAATGGGTGCACCTAATATTTACATCAAATCAACAGGCATAATTAAGATTATCTCTCCCAAAATAGAATGCATATACGTATTTCCTATGGCTCTGACTTTTCTTTTACTCTGTTTCTGAAGTTGGGAGGCAAAGAAAGACCACCTTCACCTGTTGAGAGTTCTAATATGACATGGTAACATCAACGTCAGTATTTTAGTCCAGGTCAGTGGCTTCAGGACTTTCAAGATTTCAATTGTGGAGCAACTTTGTGTCTCAAATGTAGACCCAGAGAATTACAGCTCTGATATCACTATTATATTTCCTTGTGGGTTGACAGACAGCAAAATGCTGGAAATAAGGACTATTAAAGGAGTTAACACAAAAGGGAAAATGTTTATGAGAAGTGTTCTATTCTCTTTTGATGCTTGATAAACTCATTTTTGTCCCAACTTCCTGATGATGTTTGAGAAACAGTGACAAATACAAGAAAAAAAATAAGTTTTTAGATTTGAAGCAATTAGGAGAAAATCAATAGGATTCAGAAGATGAGTAAATTCTTAACTGTGGTCACAGTCAAATCACTTAAACTCTCCAGATTTCAGTAGCTTCAATTAAAAATTTATCACTTTAATATGAATTCTGAAAGTAATAACAAGCTAATAACATTGGAAAGAAGTAATTATGATATCAGATAGAACTGATATTATGAGTGAGACCAAAGTCACATTTGGAGTTATAATTTGCAATTTGTGTTAATCTGGTTCTTCCAAGAAGCAAACACTATGAAGGAATTTACTGTGCAAGGAATATATTGCAAGGACTATATTAAGAATTTGCTTGTGAGAAAAAGTGGGGATGGATCTGTGGAAGGCTGGAAGTGCTATCAGACAATAGAAGTCTGATCCAAGAGAAGGAGAGAGGGAAGGATGGTTGGTAGAAGTGTCCTAGACTGCCATGCACTCAAAAGAAAAGCTGGTTAACCTCTCAAGGAGACTACAAGACAGACTCAGCCATCCAAAAACCCTTTTTCTTCCAGGAGTGCATTACCTTAATACTACTATCTTGCTGTGCTCAGACACTGGCTTTGAACAACCCATGGGAAACATGGCTTTGGTACAAATGTGGCAAGGGATTTCAACTTCAGAAGCTTTGCTAGACCTCTGCTTCTCCACAAAGATTCAGAGATCAATTCCTTCATGGTTCTCTTGTGCCTCTCTTCCTGAAAAAAAGCTTCTTGTGATAAACATCTCTCATTTGTGCAGTTGATCTCTGTCTTATAACTGGTACTTATTTTTTTTCTCCACTATCCCCATACTAAGTCCCCCTCACACTTAGTAAGTTCTGCATAATTACCAGGTGGTAACCTTCGTTACTAATGTATTCCCATACTTGGTATTCCTATATGCTTCTTCTCAGTCCTGCACACATCCATTCACAGATACAATGGGGTAAAGGAATACCAGGAGGTGCCATAGTAGATCCTCTATGTTGAACATATACTCTTCCCTGTTCCCTTTGTGTAAAAGCATCCCTACACAACTACAACCAAAACAAAAAACAATAAACTCCAAACGTTAAAAAAACAGAACAGAACAAAACAAACCAAAAAACCTTACACTATTCAGAGTTAACTACTTCTGCCAGGAGAGTGTTGTTTTTTTTGTTGTTGTTGTTTTGTTTTTTGTTTTTTTTTTTTTATCTTGGCTGCTTGTCACTGGGCACAAGGATGCCAAAGTGCCCTGATAACAGCTTTAATTTGTAGTTCAATGGGATCCTTGTTGTGTCCCCTGGTAAGCTTGTGCTTTGGGGATTCAACACTGTACAAAGCTCACTCTACAGAGCCCAAAGCTGAGAGAAGGCACAGAATCCCAGGTGGGTCATTAGGAGTGATGGTAAAAGAAGCCACTCCAGTGTCCATTTTTTAGTTCCTCGGATCATGTATCCCTCCTACTGGGAATGTGACACAAAAAGATTCTCTGATATAATAAACACACCATGTCCTGAAGGATTGTACCTCATATTTTCAGATGTTATAGTTTTGGCTTCACTTTTACAGGGTCATTCTAGTGTTCTAGGAACATGGTGTGGTATGTGATACAACCAACACATTCCATATTCATGGCTCACTCCTATACCTCCTTCACCATAAAGTGTATCCTCTATCTATACCTGTGGATCAGGCACTCTGTAACAAGCGTCAAAGACTTGCAAGCAAGAAAAGAAAATTCATATCTATAATAGGTATCTAATCCTGTCAGAACAAATGACTGGAACTTCTAGGATAAAAGGGAATAAACATTGACAACTTGCCAAAAAGTGACTATTGGTCATCTAAAGAAATAGTGCTTTATTGTGTTGCTGAAAAGATGGACACCTGCAATATAATCATCTCATTAAATAAAATCTATGGCTTATTTGATCTAGCATCATTGAAATCAAATACATGAATACTACCCTCACTCATGTCAGTAGCCAAGTTCTTGCAATTATTTAGAAGTATGGTCTCTTTCCTCTAGCATTCAAGCAAGTTCCCAGATAGGATATGCCGGAATTTTACCTTAGTTTTTACTTGGCAGCCAGGAGAGCCAAGGGAAGGAAACTCCTGAGAGGGTATTTGTTGCCTTGAATGGGGGTGTTTCTGCAACTTCTTCCACCACAGTAAAAATAAAAGTAAAAAAAGTAAAAGAAAAAGCTATTATTATACAAGGTGGGCCCTTGGACAAGTTTAGAGAGTCTAGGGGAAGTTGGAAAGTCAACATCTTCAGGGGCATCCTTATATATTACCAGCCCCATGTTTCATGATCCCAGTTTTTTTTTCCACCAGGGCCTGACTTTAAGTAACTTGGCCTTGGATTAGCATTCAAATGTCTCTGAAACTTTGTGTCTCTAACAATTAGGACTTCAGCAATACATTTCAGAAGATAAAGTCCACTTTATAGGCTATGAAAGAGCTCTCTGGTTCTCACACTTAGTCATTAACTGCATGTTATCATCCCACAGCTAGGCATCCTTCTGCAGGATCTCAGTACAACAGTAACTACCCAACTCTGTTGTAGGCATAATTCTCTTCCTATTTTTCAAATTCCTATATCATTGTACCTATTACAAAAAGCACTTCTCTTAACCAGGATATTTTCCTAGGTTATTTCCCATGAAATCTTTGATACTGAGGTGCATTTTTTTCCAATAATTATCTATGCCCCGGCCTACAAAACAAACCTCCAACTTACTGCCTATTTTCTATGACAATATGTGTACACACACACGTACACACAGAGAACAATACCAAAACAAGTAGCATCTATACATAGTATTTGTATAATGTGTATTTTACATACATTATATTTGATTTTGAGTGAAGAAAGAGGGAAAGATGGCTATGTGGAAACATTCTAGACCACTGTGCATTCATGTAGTCTAAGGAAAGTTTGGCAAGGCAGCCATGAGACCCTCAGGCCAAAATCAACCATCAGAAGACTTTCAATAATCTGGCATGAGCCTACTATTCCTTTTGTGAATGAGACTACTAGGAAAGAAAATGCAACTACAGAGAAAATAAAATTTCAAGCATGTGTTTTCTAATATACATGATTTTTCAACATATACACTATACTTACTGAAAATAAAAAAGAAATTTAAAGGACTGCCTGACGGCTGGTAGAGTCCAGTGTTCTCTCAAGCAATAAATAGTAGGGTTATATTCACTATTTTATTAGGAAACTTAATAAAGGGAAAAGCACTTTAATTATGGAGAGACTTTAAAAAAATGAAACTAAGCAACAAAGTATCATTATTGGTCCTCTGTATATTTTAACAACTTGTGTGGCGTGAAACATCAGGAACTCATCAAGGAAGGAAGGCAAATTTTATTCTGATCACATGTGGTTTAACAGATAACTAATATGTTTATACCTCTTAAATCATGTGTTTGTGTATCACAAATATATTTTTCAGCCTGTTAAACTATGTGTGATCAGAATATAGACTTGCCTTTTTCTCTGACATATATAGACATCTGTATATAATATACACACATATATACATGTGTATATGTGCATATATATATATACACACATAAACACAGACTATCTATACATATATATACATATACACACATACATATACTTGTGAGAGATTACTGAAATTGTCATTACTAATTATTTTAAAATTATAATGTTTTACTCTACTTTATTAAATTGTCTCTGCTATTATGCTTATTTATCTTGAAAGGAAATGCCGTGATTTGAGATTTCATTGTTCTGAACCATCGACTATACATGTTGGAATGTAGTGAAGAGCAATGTTGTATGTCTTTTCATAAAAGTCCTGGATAATGAAAAGAGCCAAGCTATCTGCAAAAAGTAACCAAATGGATATCCTATTGTAAATAAGACTTTAAAATTTTTTTTTCAACCTTTATTTATTTTTGGGACAGAGAGAGACAGAGCATGAACGGGGGAGGGGCAGAGAGAGAGAGGGAGACACAGAATAGGAAACAGGCTCCAGGCTCTGAGCCATCAGCCCAGAGCCTGACACGGGGCTCGAACTCACGGACCGCGAGATCGTGACCTGGCTGAAGTCGGACGCTTAACCGACTGCACCACCCAGGCGCCCCAATAAGACTTTAGAAATAAGTGGCAATCCTGTAAAATTTACTACCTATTCTTTGGCTACACTTCTGTAGTCACATCTGTGAAAAGTGTAAGCTTATGTGTGTATAAGTGTGGGAATGCAGGTATACCTCACATTTTTATGTGTGCATTTCACATATACATTGTTGTTAGAAAAATATTTTCTTATAAAACAAAAGTAGACATTTTTCAGTTATAAATAAAGAAAATGCTCTTTAAAAAAGTTGGTATCCAGTAGTGTAGTTTATTTCTATGTTTCTAAAACTAAAGCCCACCCTAGGAGAGAAAACTATATGTCTAAGGGCATATGGACTGGCTAGATTCCATGGCAGAGTTGCAATAGGACCTTAATAGGTAAGTTAGTCACCTTATTCCCAAGATAACTTAGTTTTAAAATTAAGTGAATGGTAAACTACATCATGTTAAGAATTAAATAAAATTGTAAGAAAACCCAGAAAGCATATGGAGCTACAAGAAAAAAATATAAAAAAACAAGACATTTTTTCAATAGTGTTATTGTAGATTACTTTTCCATGAAAAAGCCAAGATTTCCAATTCAGTGCCGATTATAATTACCTGCTCCCTCCTCTTAAAAATCCTCCTGATTAGCCCACAACCACTCTTACCAACCAACATTCAGATCTTCCATATTAAAATTACTCTTTTTCATATTTTCCACTGGAGTGTGAACTATTTAAGATAAAGGCTTCATCTTAGTCATTTTTACATCTGTGTTTCACAGAATACTTTCTGTCATACCCCAAATATTTCCTTAAGGGAATAATAATGCAATCTATTTTTATAGGGTTTTTTCTACTATCTAAAAATATGTTTCAATTGAGGGGAGGGGAATAAGAAATACAACAAAAATGGTTTCATACAACTTTTACATATGTAAATGAATAAATGTTTAATAATGTAGTCTTTTTTGGCTGCAGTGAGAGAGTATATATATGTGTGTGAGCATATACGTATACACATCCAGGTACAGATACTATAATTGTGATCTGAAGACCAGTTATGACTTCTACATGAGTCACATATATAGACTGCTGGATTGGGGAACAGCAATTCTGCTGCTGTGAGCCTTCCCTGTAATGCCAGATGGAGCTCTGGTTACATCTCTGCCAGGCCTATAGTAGCTGAGAGGCAAGAGGTGTTTCTCATTTAAATGGTCCACAGCTGGAATCTTGTTTGTACTATCAGCCTATGCCTCTGAGCTCTAATTTTTCAGAATGGAGACTAGAAGATTGTCCATTCAGTTCTTTTTTTTTTTTAATTAAATTAATCTTATTTTATTTTTTCCTAGTTTTTATTTAAATTCCAGCTGTTAACATAATTGTTCAGGTGTACAATTTATTGATTCCATCACTTTCATACAACACCCGGTGCTTATCATGAGTGTCCTCCTTATTCCCTATCACCCCATCATCTATTTAACCCATGCCCCCACCCACCTCCCTTCTGGTAACCATCAGTTTGTTCTCTATAGTTAAGAGTCTATTTCTTGGTTTTCCTCTCTTCCTCTCTTTCTTCTCTCTTTGCTCATTTGTTTTGTTTCTTAGATTCTACATCTGAGTGAAATCATAGGTAATTGTCTTTTTTTTTACATTTTTTAATATTTACTTTTTGAGAAAGAGAGAAAAAGAGTATGAGCGGGTAGGGGCAGAGAGAGAGGGAGACACAGAATCCCAAATAGGCTCCAGGCTCTGAGCTGTCAGCAATAGCATGGCATGGAGCTCGAACTCACAAACCATGAGATCATGACCTGAGCTGAAGTTGGACGCTTAACCAACTGAGTCACCCAGATGCCCCTATAAACCAATATTTTTAATGAATGAATGCCATGACTAAGTTCTGAGAATAAAAATGAATAGGAATAAAGAGTGATGTTGATAGGTACTAGTTCCTACTCCCATCTTTGTTAATTCCTTCAGGCTGCAAACTTTACTTTGTGTTTATATGTTGCTTGTTTCTTACTTGTTTCTTCTGAATTTTTCTCTTAATATTTCTTTTTTGCTTTAACAACTCGATTAAGTTATCATTGACATAAAATGTATTCTGTATATTAAAAGTGTACAATTTGACAAATTTTGACATGTGAACTTATAAAACTATCACCACAATGAAGATAATGAACATACCCATTACCTTCAAATAGTCACTCAGGCTTATTTATAATCCCACATGCCCTTCCTCATTGCCCCCAACCCATTCCCTGTTAATTACTGATATGCTTTATGTCAATACAGGTTAGTCTGCATTTTCTAGAGTTTTATACACCTGGAATTATATATATAAAGCACTCATTTTTGTGTTGCTTCTTTCATTTATCATAATTATGTTGGGGTTTAACAGTGATGTTGTGTTGTAGCATTCCATTTTAAGTGTGGACATTTAGGTTTGACATGTGGACATTTAATGAAATGAAAGTGTGGACATTTAATGAAAATTTCAAAATGAAATATTGTGTTGCATATTTTCATGTATTTATTTTCCATCCCCATCTCTCCTGTGGCAACATATCTTTGAATAGTTTGCCCTTTTTTTAAACTGGGCTTTGCTTCTGTCATTCAAGTTATATTATTAATTAGTTTTAAGAGCTTTTTTAGATTTAACAGAACGTTCTACATAGATGATATTATTATCTCTAAATAAATACAATTTTACTTTTGGTTTCCAATCTGTATGAGTTTCATGTCTTATTTTTGCTTTATTGTACTGGTTAGAAATTTTAACACGATGCTGGGAAAAAGTGATAAAAGCAGAAATCCTAGTCTTGCCCTTATGTTAAAGGTGGGTGCACTTAGTCCTTCACCATTAAGCATAAAGTTAACTGTTAGTTTTCATAGATGTCCCTTACCAGGTGGAATAGGTCTTTATGTTACTAGTTTCCTGAGAATTTTTATTTCAGAATGGATGTTAGATTTTTCAAATGCTTTTTCTACATGAAATCATCACATTTTCTCCTTTATAGTTTTCTGTTATGATAAATTACTTTGATTGTTTTTCAAATATTAAGACAAACTTTCAGTCCTGGAATAAACCCCACCTGGTCATTATTTATAGTCTTTTTATATATTTTTGTATGATATTCACTACATTTTGTTTAGAATTTGGCATGTAGGCTCATGTGTAATATTCACTGATAGTTTTTATTTTTCTATACTATCTTTGATTTTGGTTTCAGGGTAAAGATCATCTCACAGAATGAATTGAGTTTTCCTGTTTGTTTGACTTTCTTCCTGTAAGATTTGTGTAGAATGGATATTTTTCCTCTTAAGTGTTTGGCAGAATTACAGAATTCACATGAAAGTAATTTGTGCCTAAAGTTTTCTTTGTGGGAAGCTTCTTTAAATATAAGTACAATTTTCAAAATAAGTTATCTATTTTTTACAAGACACCCACTTTAGATCTAAAGGCACCTTCAGATTGAAAATAAGGGGATGTAGAACCATCTATCATGCTAACGATCACAAAAGAAAGCCAGAATAGCCAGACTTATACCAGACAATCTAGACTTTAAAATAAAGACTGTATCAAGAGATGCAGAAGGGCATTATATCATAATCAAGGGGTCTATATACCAAGAAGACCTAACAATTGTAAACATTTATGTGCCAAATGTGAAAGCACCCAAATATAGAAATCAGTTAATTACAAACATAGAGAAACTCATCGATAGTAATACATAATAGTAAGAGACTTCAACACCCCAAGCACAACAATGGACAGATCATCTAATCAAAAAACAATAAGGAAATCAATAAGGCTTTGAATCACACACTGGACCAGATGGACTTAACAGATATATTCAGAACATTTCATCCTAAAGCAGCGGAATATATATTCTTCTCCAGTGCACATGGAACTTTCTCCAGAATAGACCACATAATGGACACAAATCAGCCCTAAGTAAGTACAAAAAGATCAAGATCATACCGTGCACACTTTCAGACCACAATGCTATGAAACTCGAAATCAACCACAAGAAAAAATTTGGAAAAGTAACAAATACTTGGAGACTGAAGAACATCCTACTAAAGAATGAATGGGCTAACCAAGCAGTTAAAGAGGAAATTAAAAAGTATATGGAAGTCAATGAAAATGATAACACCATAACTCAAACCTCTGGAACAGAGCAAAGGCAGTCATAAGAGGAAAGTATATAGCAATCCAGGCCTTCCTGAAGAAGGAAGAAAGATCTCAGACACAAAACCTAACCTTATGCCTTAAGAAGCTGGAAAAAGAACAGCAAATAAAACCCAAAACCAGCAGAAGACAGGATTAATAAAGATTAGAACAGAAATTAATGCTATAGAAACCCAAAAAAACAGTAGAACAGATCAATGAAACCATAAGCTGATTCTTTGAAAGAATTAACAAAATTGATTAAACAACTAGCCAGTTTGATCAAAAAGAAAAAGGAAAGGACCCAAATAAATAAAATAAAGAATGAAAAGGAGAGATCACAACCAACACAACAGAAATAAAACCAATAATAAGATAATATTATGAGCAATTATATGCCGATAAAATGGGTAATCTGGAAGAAATGGACAAATTCCTAGACACATATACACTACCAAAACTGTAACAGGAAGAAATAGAAAATTTGAACAGACCCATAACCAGTAAGGAAATCGAATTAGTAATCAAAAATCTGCCAAAAAAACAAGAGTCCAGGGCCAGATGGCTTTCCAGGAGAATTCTACTAAACATGTAAGAAAGAGTTAACACCTATTCTCTTGAAGCTGTTCCAAAAAATAGAAATGGAAGGAAACCTTCCAAACTCTTTCTATGAAGCCAGCATTACCTTGATTCAAAAACCAGACAGAGACCCCACTAAAAAAGAGAACTATAGACCAATTTCCCTGAATAACATGGATGCAAAAATCCTCAAGCTATTAGCCAACCGACTCCAACAATACATTTAATAAGTTATTCACCACATCCAAGTGGGATTTATGCCTGGGATGCAGGGCTCGTTCAATATCCACAAAACAATCAATGTGATTCATCACATCAGTAAAAGAAAGGACAAGAGCCATATGATCCTCTCAATAGATGCAGAGAAAGCATGTGACAAAATACAGCATCCTTTCTTGATAAAAGCCCTCAAGTAAGTAGGGACAGAAGGATCATATCTAGAGATCATAAAAGCTATATATGAACGACCCAACGCTAATATCATCCTATATAGGGAAAAACTGAGAGCTTTTCCCCTAAGGTCAGGAACAAGACATGGTTGTCCACTCTCTCCACTGTTATTCAACATAGTATTGGAACTCTTCGCCTCTGCAATCAGATAGCATAAAGAAATAAAAGGCATCCAAATCGTCCAGGAGGAGGTCAAACTTTCACACTTCGCAGATGACATGATACTCTATATGGAAAGATTCCAGCAAAAAACTGCTAGAACAGACCCATGAATTCAGCAAAGTCGCAGTATATAAAATCAATGCACAGAAATCAGCTGCATTTCTATACCTCAACCATGAAGCAACAGAAAGAGAAATCAAGGAATCAATCCCATTTACCGTTGCACAAAAAACCATAAAATACCTAGGAATAAATCTAACCAAAGAGGTGAAAAATCTATACACTGAAAACTATAGAAAGCTTATGAAAGAAATTGAGGAAGACACAAAGAAATGGAAAAAGATTCCATGCTCCTGGATAGGAAGAACAAATATTGTTAAAATGTTGATACTACCTAAAGCAATCTACATATTCAATGCAATCCCTATCAAAATAACACCAGCATTCTTCACAGAACTAGAACAAATAATCCTAAAATTTGTATGGAACCTGAAAAGAACCCAAATAGCCAAAGCAATCTTGAAAAAGAAAACCAAAGCAGGAGGCATCACAATCCCAGACTTCAAGCTATACTACAAAACTGTAATCATCAAGACAGTATGGTACTGGCACAAGCCCAGACACTCAGATCAATGGAACAGAATAGAGAACCCAGAAATGGACCCACAAACATATGGCCAACTAATCTTTGACAAAGCAGGGAACAATAGCCAATGGAATAAAGACAGTCTCTTCAGCAAGTGGTACTGGGAAAACTGGACAGTGATATGCAGAAGAATGAACCTGGACCACTTTCTTACACCATACACAAAAATAAACTCAAAATGGATGAAAGACCTCAGTGTAACACAGGAAGCCATCAAAATCCTTGAGGAGAAAGCAGGCAAAAACCTCTTTGACCTTGACCGCAGCAACTTCTTATTCAACACGTCTCTGGAGGCAAGGGATACAAAAGCAAAAATGAACTACTGGGGCCTCATCAAAATAAAAAGCTTCTGCACAGTGAAGGAAACAAACAGCAAAACTAAAAGGCAACCGACAGAATGGGAGAAGACATTTGTAAATGACATATCAGATAAAGAGTTAGTATCCAAAATCTATAAAGAACTTATCAAACTCAACACCCAAAAAACAAATAATCCAGTGAAGAAATGGGCAAAGGACATGAATAGACACTTCTCCAAGGAAGACATCCAGATGGCCAAGAGACACATGAAAAAATGCTCAACATCACTCATCATAAGGGAAATACAAATCAAAACCACAATGAGATACCACCTTACACCTGTCAGAATGGCAAACATTAACAACTCAGGCAACAACAGATGTTGGTGAGGATGCGGGGAAAGAGGATCTCTTTTGCATTGTTGGTGGCAATGCAAGCTGGTGCAGCCACTCTGGAAAACAGAATAGAGGTTCCTCAAAAAGTAAAAATAGAACTACCCTATGACCCAGCAATTGCACTACTAGGCATTTATCCAAGGGATACAGGTGTTCTGTTTCAAAGGGACACATGCACCCCCATGTTTATAGCAGCACTATCAACAATAGCCAAAGTATGGAAAGAGCCCAAATATCCATCGATGGATGAATGGATAAAGAAGATGTGGTATATTATATACAATGGAGTATTACTCAGCAATCAAAAAGAATGAAATCTTTCCATTTGCAACTACGTGGACGGAACTGGAGGGTATTATGCTAAGTGAAATTAGTCAGTCAGAGAAAGACAAAAATCATATGACTTTACTCACATGAGTACTTTAAGAGACAAAACAGATGAACATAAGGGAAGGGAAAGAAAAATAATATAAAAACAGGGAGGAGGACAAAACAGAAGAGACTCATAAATATGGAGAACAAAACTGAGGGTTGCTGGAAGCGTTGTGGGAGGGGGGATGGGCTAAATGGGTAAGGGGCATTAAGGAATCTATTCCTGTAATCATTGTTTCACTATATGCTAACTAATTTGGGTGTAAATTTTAAAAAATAAAAAATAAAATAAATAAGTTATCAATGTTTTTATTAAATTTTAATGCCAGTATAAACAGTGTTATATTGGTTTCATAAAGCAGCAATATGCTGCTTCAGCAATTCTACACATTACTCAGTGTTCATTATAATAAGTGTACTCTTAATCTCTCTCATCTATTTCACCCATCCCCCCACAAACCTTCCCACTAGTGATCAGTTTGTTCTCTAAAGTTGAGTCTGTTTTTTGGTTTGTCTCTGTTTTTCTTTGGTTGTTTTGTTTCTTAAATTCCACATGTAAGTAATATCATAGGGCATTTGTCTTTCTCTGACTGATTTCACTCATTATATCCTCTAGGTCCATCCATATTATTGCAAATAGCAAGATTTCATTCTTTTCAGAGCTGGATAATATTCCATTATATACTTATGTTTTGTTTGTATTTGTAATGATTTATCTATTCTTATATATGTAATAATTTATTCATCTATGATGGACATGGGCTCTTTTCATAATTTTGTTGTTGTAAATAATGCTGCAATAAACATAGGGGTGTATATATCTTTTTGAATTAGTGTTTTTGTATTCTTTGAGTAAACATCCGGTAGTGGAATTACTGGATTGTATGGTAATTCTATTTTTAATTCTTTGAGGAAGTTCCAAACTGTTTTCCACAGTGGCTGTGCCACTTTGCATTCCTACCAACAGTGCACAAGGGTTCCTTTTTTCTCCGCATCCTTAGTAACACTTGCTGTTTCCTGTAATTTTTATTTTGCTATTTTGACAGGTATGAGGTAATATCTCATTGTAGTTTTGATTTGCATTTCCCTAATAATGAACGATGTTGAGCATCTTTTCATGTGTTTATTGGCCATCTGTATGCCCTCCTCAATGTCCATCACCCACCCTTGCCTCCTTCCCACACCCCATCAACCCTCAGTTTATTCTCAGTTTTTAAGAGTCTCTTATGCTTTGGCTCTTTCACTCTCTAACTTTTTTTTTTCATTCCCCTCCCCCATGGTCTTCTGCTAAGTTTCTCCGGATCCACATAAGAGTGAAAACATATGGTATCTATCTTTCTCTGAATGACTTATTTCACTTAGCATAACGCTCTCCAGTTCCATCCACGTTACTACAAAAGGCCATATTTCGTTCTTTCTCACTGCTACGTAGTATTCCATGTGTATATAAACCACAATTTCTTTATCCATTCGTCAGTTGATGGACATTTAAGCTCTTTCCATCATTTGGCTATTGTTAAAACTGCTGCTATAAACATTGGGGTACAAGAGCCTCTATGCATCAGTACTCCTGTATCCCTTGGGTAAATTCCTAGCAGTGCTATTGCTGGGTCACAGGATAGACCTATTTTTAATTTTCTGAGGAAACTCCACACTGCTTTCCAGAGCGGCTGCACCAGTTTGCATTCCCACCAACAGTGCAAGAGGGTTCCCGTTTCTCCACATCCTCACCAGCATCTATAGTCTCCTGATTTGTTCATTTTAGCCACTCTGACTGGCGTGAGGTAGTATCTGAGTGTGGTTTTGATTTGTATTTCCTTGATGAGGAGCGACGTTGAGCATTTTTTCATGTGCCTGTTGGCCATCTGGATGTCTTCTTTAGAGAAGTGTCTGTTCATGTTTTCTGCCCATTTCTTCACTGGGTTATTTGTTTTTCGGGTGTGGAATTTGGTGAATTCTTTATAGATTTTGGATACTAGCCCTTTGTCTGATATGTCATTTGCAAATATCTTTTCCCATTCTGTTGGTTGCCTTTTAGTTTTGTTGATTGTTTCCTGTGCAGTGCAGAAGCTTTTCATCTTCATAGGTCCCAATAGTTCATTTTTGCTTTTAATTCCCTTGGCTTTGGAGAGGTGTCAAGTGAGAAATTACTGTGGCTGAGGTCAGAGAGGTTTTTTTCCTGCTTTCTTCTCTAGGGTTTTGATGGTTTCCTGTCTCACATTCATGTCCTTTATCCATTTTGAGTTTATCTTTGTGAATGGTGTAAGAAAGTGGTCTAGTTTCATTCTTCTGCATGTTGCTGTCCAGTTCTCCCAGCACCATTTGTTAAAGAGACTGTCTTTTTTCCATTGGATATTCTTTCCTGCTTTGTCAAAGATTGGCCATACGTTTGTGGGTCCAATTCTGGAGTCTCTATTCAATTCCATTGGTCTATGTGTCTGTTTTTTGTGCCAATACCATGCTGTCTTGATGATTACAGCTTTGTGGGAGAGGCTAAAGTCTGGGATTGTGATGTCTCCCATTTTGGTCTTCTTCTTCACTATTATTTTGGCTATTCGGGGTCTTTTGCAGTTCCATACAAATTTTAGGATTGGTTGTTCTAGTTTTGAGAAGAATGAGGGTGCAATATTGATTGGGATTGCATTGAATGTATAGATAGCTTTGGGTAGTATTGCCATTTTAACAATATTTATTCTTCCAATCCATGAGCACAGAATATTTTTCCATTTCTTTGTATCTTCTTCAGTTTCCTTCATAAGCTTTCTATAGTTTTCAGCATACAGATCTTTTACATCTTTGGTTAGGTTTACTCCTAGGTATTTTATGATTCTTGGTGCAAATGTGAATGGGATCAGTTTCTTTTTGTCTTTCTGTTGCTTCATTATTAGTGTATAAGAATGCAACTGATTTCTGTACATAAATTTTGTATCCTGCAACTTTGCTGAATTCATGTATAAGTTCTAACAGACTTTTGGTGGTTTATTGGGTTTTCCATATATAATATCATGTCATCTGCAAAAAGTGAAAGCTTGACTTCATCTTTGCCAATTTTGATGCCTTTGATTTCCTTTTGTTGTTTGATTGCTGATGCTAGAACTTTCAACAATATGTTAAACAACAGTGGTGAGAGTGGACATCCCTGTCCTGTTCCTGATCTCAGGGGGAAAGCTCTCAGTTTTTCCCCATTGAGGATGATATTAGTTGTGGGCTTTTCATAAATGGCTTTTATGATGTTTAAGTGTTTTCCTTCTATCCTGACTTTCTTGAGGATTTTTATTAAGAAAGGATGCTGAATTATGTCAAATTCAGTCAGATTCGTGTGTACCTTATCTTCCCGTCTCCCAGGGGCAGGACTCACTGTGGAGTGGTGTGGCCCCTGTCTGGGCTACTTGCACACTGCCAGGCTTGTGGTGCTGCTTGGATGGGATCTGGCGTATTAGTCAGGGTGGATCCGAAAGGAGCACAGGGGTGGGAGGGGCAGGCTCAGCTCACTTTGCCGTAGATGCTCCCCTGAGGGAGAGGCCCTGCAGCACCAGGAGGGAGGCAGACCCATCAGAGGGATGGATCCACAGAAACACAGCGTTGGGTGTTTGCATGGTGGAAGGAAGTTCGGTGATGGGAACTGGTTCCTTTGGAATTTCAGCTGGGGAATGGGAGAGGGAGATGGCACTTGCCAGCACCTTTGTTCCCCACGGAGCTGAGCTCTGTCTTCCGGGGCTCAGCAACTCTCCCTCCCAGTGCCCTCTCGCCCTCCCCGTCTCCAAGAGCACAGCTGTTGACTTTTAACATTGCAGATGTTAAGTCCCGCTAGCTGTCAGAACTCACGCAGTCTGGCCCTTCTGCTTTTGGAAGCCAGACTCATGGGCTCTGCCTTGCTGGGTGAGCTGCCCCTCAGCCACCCCAGCTCGCTCCCGCCAGTCCCTGTGGCACACACTACCTCTCTGCCCTTCCTACCCTCTTCCATGGGCCTCTTGTCTACACTTGGCTCCAGAGAGTCTGTTCTGCTAGTCTTCTGGAAGTTTTCTGGGTTATTTAGGCAGATGTGGGTGGAATCTAAGCGATCAGCAGGACAAGGTGAGCCCAGCATCCTCCTATGCTGCCACCTTCCCCTTAATCTATTTTCATTATTTATTAGTCATTCTTCCCTCTCTTGTTCAGCTTGATTGCTTTCCATTACTCTGTCCTCCAGGTCACTGTTCCATTCTTCTGCTTCCCCTAGTCTACTATTTATTCCCTATAGTGTATTTTTAATTTCATTTATTGACTTCTTCATCCTTGGCTGGTTCTTTTTTATGTTTTATGTTTTTTGAGATCATCCACTCTTTTGTCAAACCCAGTGACTGTCTTTACGACATTAGTTTATATTCTCTATCAGGCATATTACTTATTTCTGTTTCATTTAGCTCTTTTGCTGTGATATTTGTCCTGGTTTTTTAATTTGAGGAATATTCTCTGTCTTCTCATTTTGTCTAAGTCTGTCTGTTTCTATGTGTTAGGAAAGTCATTTACACCTCCTGCTCTTGTAAATAGTGGCCTTATGAAGAAGAGTTCCTGTTGTGCCTTAAAGTGCTGTGTCCCCTGTTCACCTGGTTCTTTAGGGGTGCCTCCTGTGTGTGCTGCATGTGCCCCTCTGTGGTAGATTTGTCTTCAGTCAGTCATCTGCAATGGCTCTTTTTGCCTGTTGTGGACAGGGTTTGGTCTTTGTGTTGTTAATAGGCTAGTCTGGGGCCTCCTTGGGCTCTCCTTCTTGAGGTGAGTCAGACCAGACATATGCCAGAGATGCAGTAGCATTGAACTGCAAGGCATTTTCCCTGTATTATCCCCTGAGAAGCTTTCATTGGTGGGTGGGGCCTGTAGTCAGACCATACCTCTGCTCCTGTTGCCACTACTGAGGCCACAGTAAGACTGGTGTGCATGGTTATCTTTCTTTCTCCTTAGGGCAGGAGTCATTTTAGAGTGGCAGTGACTCCTGTTGAGGCTGTTTGCACACTGCCAGACTTGTGGCACCACTTTCAACGGGCTCCAGCCAAAGGCTGATTGGAGAGGGCAGGTATACAGGAGAACTCAGAGGCAGCTGCCAGCATGTTCCATGCTGGTTTGCTGCAAATACCCCAGGTATTTATCAAATTGCTGCTTCTATGTTGTATCTTGGCAGGGCTGTCTGTTGTGGCTGTCTCTTTAAGGATGGAAATGCCCCCTGCTGGCTCTCTCAGAGCCCAGCATGCTGACTGTTAAAGTTCCAGGTGTTAAGCCTCACTTATAATTAGACTCTTCTGCTTTTCAAAGCCAAAGTTTATGGAGATTTGTCTTCTCTGTGTGGGCCCCCCATACCTGGAGTGCCTGCTGTGGGATTTAGTCTTCTTTCCTCTCCATGCCCACAATGTTCCTTCCTCCTGCAGACAGTCCCTTGAGTCTCTTTGGCTCCCACTACATCTCTACCCTTTCTTCTTGGATGTGGCCTCTTCTCTGCATTTAGTTGTGAAGAGTCTGTTCTGCCAGCCTTGGGTCAATTTTTGGGCAATTTACACTGATGTGTGTGTTATGTAGCTGTATTGTGGGATGATGTGACTTAGGATCCTCATATTCTGCCATTTTCCCCAGAAGTCTAGTTATCTATTTCTTTTTGAGTCAACTTTGAAAATTCATGTTTTTTAAAATTTATTTTCATTTTATCTTAGTTGTCAAATTTATTAGCATACTTAATATTAATTTATTATCTTAATTTCTGAAGCTAAAATAGACATCTCTTGATGTTGATAACTTTTTTCTCTTTTTATGTTGATAAGTTGTGTTATTTTTTCAATTTATATTATGTTTACAAAAAAATAGTTGATATCATTAATGTTCTCTATTATTTTTCTGTTTCTCACTTTATCAGTTTCTGCTGTGATCTTTACTATTTTCTTTTTACTACTTACTTTGGGTAGAACTTACTCTTTTTGTTCTTGTTTATTAAGGCAAACAAAAAAATAACAGAACTCTTCAATGATATAAATTTCCCTTATGTGCTATTTTAGCTTCATCTCACAAATTATAATATGTTGTATTTTCATTTTCATCCTATTCAGAATGCTCTCTATGTTACATTTTGATTTCACTGACCCATGTTATTAAAATATGTTATTTAATTTCTTAACATCTGCAGATATCCTAGATATCTTTCCATTATTGATTTCTAATTTTATTTTATTGTTGCAAAAGAACATACTTTGTATTCTAAATTCTTTTAAGTTATTATGAATTATTTTATGACTAAGACAGTTGTATACCTTTTTTTTTATTCAATTACAAATTCACCAGTGCTAGTGTCCATAAGTTTTTATTTTTGGAGATTTGAACTTCCCTCTGTAAACTAACAAGTGGCCAAATTTTGTGAAACTTACATATCTGTTTAGTCTATAATTTTCTGAGAGGATGTTCTCACACTATGACTTTAGATTAATCAATTTCTCCCTGTAGAATTCTAGTCTCTTCCGTGATAGAATAATTTATAGTTGACCTGGCTCTTCCCAACTATAAACAACTGTAAAATTTGACAGACAATATGAGGCAATTTGGGGGGGTGGGCATTGGAAAGCAGATAGTGCATGGCTATGGTCCTGAAGAAGGAAAACACTTGATTTGAGTTCCATGTTTACCCTCTCTTATAATGTACTTTGCAAACTATGGTACTAGGAAATGGAATACAAATTTTAAAGATCATCAGGTCAGCAAGGTGGAAGTGTCAGAAATCAGATTCCAGGGATTCTGATTTCTCAGAAATCTGCATAGGTTTCCTTTTGAGTTTTGACCAAATACTAAACACATATGCAGGTTATGTGAGGCCTGAGAAAGAACTGTCATTGAGAAACTAAAAACTGGATGGAGATTTCATAGGTCATGAAGTTCTAAGAGATACTAACACATCCATTAGCCAGAGTGGAGACACCTTGTTGAACATAATAGGAATACAAATGAGAAAAAAGAAAAGCCACACACTGAGGCAAAGGCTAATCTAGTCTTAACTCAAGGATTATAGTGGATCTATCTTCAATGTAAACTAAAACTGAATGAGTCCTGGCTAAATGATAGTAATTAAACTTAAATAAAAATCAACACTCTTTAAAGGAAGACACCATAATCACAACACTCAGCAGCATAGTATCACAATGTTCATTTATATATATATATATATATATATATATATACATACGTATATATATATAGATATATAGATATAGATATAGATATACACATATGTATGTGTGTGTGTGTGTGTGTATATGTATATATATATATATAATAAACACTTAGGAAGAATGAAAATGTGACTCATAGCCAGGAAAAACAAAAAAATCAATAGCAACAGCCTTAGAGGTAACAAAAATCTTGTTATTAGCAAATCAAGAGCTTAAACCACCCACTACAGGTATATTCAAGGGTATAAAGAAAGTATCAATACCACAGGTTATTGAATGGTAACTCAAGGCAGAGAAGTTGAAACTGCAAAACCAAATAATCAAATAGAAATTTTAGAACTTAGAAACTTAATATCTGAAATGAAAAATTCAAGAGATGGGCTTTATTATTGATATGATACTAGAGATACAGAAATAATGAAGTTGAAGACAGTATAAACTATCTAATTTGGTCGTGTTTTGTAAGTCTCTTTTATACTTCTAAATTTCCTCTCCCTTTTTCATACAATGGATTTTCCAGAGAAACAGTCATTTTTCCTATATAAAGTCCCACATTTTGGATTTAACTACCTCTTAAAGAACCCTCTCATCCCAGTATCTGAAATTGTTCATTTATTCTAGTGTTTCTTTTCTACTCAGTTTTAATTCTACCCCCACTATTTGGAAGTCTCTGTCAGTTTCTAAAGATTTCTGAGATATGTCTGAGCCTCTAGAATAGCACCATCTGATATATGGGTATGAATCACATAAGCAGTTTTAACTTTTCTACTAGCCACATTAGAAAAAAATGAAAAGAAACAGATGAAATTAATTTTGACAATACATTTTACACAATCTTATTTATCATAAATAATTAACATTTTAATTTTAAATCAAAATAAAAGCCTGGGATAATTTATGCTCTTTTTTTTTTTTTTGTGGAGGGGCCACTAAGTCTCCAAAACCTGGTGCGTATTTCATATTATCAGTAAATTGGAATCCAGACTAGCTTAATAGCTATATATGGGTAGTAGCCACCATATTTGACACCTTAGCTCTTCAGAGATAAGCTACCCCAGGACACTCTGATATTCATGCTGCCAGTGTAGTGAGGCTTGGTAAATATTTTTAACCTCCCACCCACAAATTATAGCCTATAGATACTGTTTCTTGTTTCCCGATTTTCTCAATATGCATGGGAATATCTGCTGGGGTTTATTGGACTCTGAGACTTTAGAACTATTAGTAGTCCCTTTTTCTTCTCCCAGCTACTTGTACTGCTATTAAACCCATGAGGGGTCTATGAAGGATTTGCTGTTTCATTCACGTTCAGGGCATTTGGGTAGGGTGATGGGGATAACTTTTAACTTGGTTTTGCTGAAATTGCTGCTTCTGTGTTCTCTTTGGTGTTCCAGTTGCTATTTCTGTTTCTATGTTAGGGTTTATAAAGCAAACAAAGCATCATTGTTTTGTCCCATTCAGAACCCTACCTCCTTACATTTACCTACATTTTCTACCAATATATTTATTCAACAAATCAAAACCTTTTTTTCTAAAATTACTTTCACTGTTCAATAAATTTACACTTGAAAAGTGTTTTCTGTGAATACTAGCTGGTTTCTGTTTAATTTTCTTTTATTATGTTTTATTGGTTTCTTTGTTCATCCCCCCTTTTTTTCAGTTTTCAATTATATCTTTCTCTTTCTTCCTTATGCTGTATCATTTTGAGGAAGTAATCTCTATATATTTCCTTCAAAAATTTTTTTGGAAAGAAACCAAAATATTATTTGGCTTTATTTCTCCTTAGTTTTGAATGCCACTTTTGTTGGACATTTAGTTACTAATTTGTAAAGTTTTCCTTGATGACTTTAAACATATTGTTCTATTGTTTCCTGGCAGAGTTGTTGATGAAATGTCTGGTATTTGTTCTTTTGTAAGGAACTAGAATTCTGTCTATGGAATCGTTTAGGAATTTAATGTTATTCTTGGGACTCTGAAACTTCACCAAAATGTCCTGGCTATGATACTCACTTGCTTAGTACTAGATACGCCATTTTGTTCTGAAATATTCAATTTTAAGAAGTAGTTTTTTATTGTGTATCTGATTTCTTCCTGTTTTTCTTACTTCTATAACTACATTTGATTGATTTTAGAATGCCTGTATCTTATTCTGTATCTCCATGTCTCCTTGCTTCTCTAATTCTTTCCATTTCTTTTCTTTCTTTTTCTTTTAAAATGTGCCTTAATTTGGGCTAAGCTAGAGAAAGCACCAACTAATAGTTACAGAAAGTTACAAGGAATTTTACGGAGTTGAGTGTGAAAAGATAAGTTGTATTGAATTTCAACTGTTTGTTTGTTTTTGTTTTCTTCTGGACATCCCCAAAGGAGGAGCCAAGAGAAAGAAAAAAACAATTTTAAAAAGAATAATTAACCAACAAAATGGAAAGATAAAGCAGGAGAGTAACCAGATAGTTGTTTTTCTAAAAAAAAAAAAAAAAAGAGAGAGAGAGAGAGAAAGAAAGAGGAAAGGAAGAAAGAAAGAAAGAAAGAAAGAAAGAAAGAAAGAAAGAAAGAAAAGAAAAGAAAGAAAGAAATGAAGGAAGAAAGAAAGAGGAAAGAAAGAAAGAAAGAAAGAAAGAAAGAAAGAAAGAAAGAAAGAAAGAAAGAAAGAAAGAAATGGTAGATCTGAGATGTCCTGGCTTCCAGATGAACTGGGCAACAATGGGAGAAGGGCTATCAAGGAGAATGCCAAAATAAGTCTTCCCAAAGGAGCAAATAAATTATATTAAATATGTTATACTTTAAAATATGTCTTCTTCAATAATTCAGTGCTTTTTTCTGATTTTGAGTTTTTTAATAGTCTTTTTTAACTGCAATAAATAATTTACCAAAGATAAATTTTGTGCTTTTATTACGTAATTTTCCTCATTATTTTCTCTATCAGTACAATTAAAAGCCTTATAAAATATGCAAATATATTTACAAAAAAACTGAACCAGCATAATTTAAACATCCTTGTTTTTCAAAATTCCTTCTAAACAGTTTTCAGAAATCTTCAAAGATTGTTTATTTTTTTCTCTCTTCTTCAAGGCTTTTGTATGTGTGCGTTTGTGTTGTTTAGTTGTTTTAGGGTGAAAGTTCCCAGGTCTCCCTTGCCTGGAAAATCTCTGGAAGGTGTTGAAGCAGAAAGGGTTGAGGGTTTGCAGAGAGAGAATGATCTGATAGTGCATCCAGATCTCAGTGCGAGGCAGGCAAGAGCTGGTGGAGGGTCTTTACTGCCTGGGGCACAGCCTCCACCAGTGGTGGGCACCCAGGAGCCTGCAAGTCTGGGTGAGGCTGGCCTGGCTCTGGGGGTCAATGGCTTCCGAGAGCATGCAGGGAGAAGGGATTCGCCCTGAGACTCAACTCTGCAAAAGTACAGCACTACAACTTCTGGGATTTTAGCAGTAATGCTAACATCTATAGGGTTTTTTTTTCCTTTAATTTTTTTAAAATCTGCATTCTCCTAATTTTTCCTCTATTTTATAGGTATTTCAAATGCTTTTTAAAAAATTCTGTATACTTATTAGGATTTTAAGAGGGGAAAGAGAAGCATTTACAAACTTTTCACAATTATCTTGCTTATGTCAGTCCCTTTGTTCACCTCCTTGTTTTCTCACACTTCATGGTTAATGTGTTTTAATATTTTTGTTACTATCTCCAAACACCCACCCATGTGTTCATCTTAATGGCTCCATCCAGACATATGATACATAAAACTGTAGGAAAGCGTCATAGACTTGAACAAGGATAATGAAGGCACCTCTCAAAGTATAAAAGAACTATTATTTTACTCTTTTAAAAGCACTGAAGCATTTTCCCCTTTTTGGTTTTTTTGTGGTTTTTAAACTTCATTTTTCATTACATTTTTCAGACAATCATGCTAAGCTGTCTCAAGAACACCCACGCTTCGGGAAGGAGGTTCTCCTCCATGACCCCTCTGGTTGACATCGAGCTACACATCTGCAATAAAAAGTTTGGTCCTTTGGTCCCCAAATAGCTAAAGGAATAATAGAGATGCTCATTGGCATCTTCCTAGCTGTCCCCTGGGAACCATCCAGGCCACACAGCTTGCCCTAGCTGCCCCAGCCTGCCCCAGTTTGCCCTAGAGCCCTCAGGCTAGAAAAGCTCTGGGGATCAGTAAGCTGCGTTTCTTCCTGATTCTCAGCCCTTCAGCATCCCCATCTGGTCTCAAGTTATTTTGTTGAGAAGATGCCATTTTTTGTGCTCCCCCCCCCCCATTTTCTTCATTGTCTTCTTCTTTACGTCATATATATTTTCCCCAAGCACGTGCCCTCTGAATCTCACAGATACTATACTTTCCTTAACGAAATATTAGTTCACTGAGTGTCTGGAGTCCTCAGCTTGATTGATATTGGCTGATACGTCAAAAGTTCTCATTTTCAAATAGAGAGAGAGAGGTTTGTTTTTTAATGTAGCCCATTAAGCATCCTGCCCTGCACGTGTCCTGGTCTTCCCCCCGGGGTGAAGGGAGAGACCTGTAGGTGCACCGGAAGGGCGATTGGCGTCTCTGGGCCGCTTCTGCTGCACTTTGAGCCTCTCATGCCCTCCCCCCCCCCCCCCCCCGGAAGACGTTCACGGCCTGGCTGACGGTTTGCACGCTGGCTGGGAGGTTGGAGCTCACAGAGCCTTCTCTCTGTTGCTGGGGGATCAATGGAAGTTGCTGAGGAAAGGCCTGTCTTATCTGACCATAGTTGGCACAATAGGCCGTGGGACCTGAATACTTTTGATTCCAGTAGCCTGCTGCAGGGAGCCTGTGGTGGTGGGCCTCTGTGCTGGGTAGGGGGGTAGGGATACCAGTGGG